>NW_028122994.1:0-197642 GCF_965194805.1 Balaenoptera borealis
TTGAAACCCTTGTTTTATGCATCACCCCACCTCACCTTTCCCGTTAAGCAGCCCTAGTGTGTTTTCTAAACGTGTGACTCTGACCTGTTATGTAATTCAGTTCAAGGGTAGCGGTTTTTACATTCCCTCTATAAGTGATATCTATGATAAGTGTCTTTTTCTGTGTGACTTATTTCACTTAGAATCGTCGTACCCAAATCCACTCATCATGCTGCTACTAGCCTTATGACGTTGATTTCATGGCTGAGTGATATTCCATTGTACATAAGGACCACAACTTCTTTGTCCATTCTTGTCTTTCCTGGGATATTTAAGGTGTCACAAAGTGGAGGTTCTTGTCAACAGAGCAGCCCTAAACTTTGGGGTGCCTGTGTCTTGCTGATTTTTAGTTTTCCCAATTTACACGCCCATGAGTGGAAGTGCCCTATGCTCTCTAAGCTGAGTTTTTTAGATGTTTCAGGACACACCGTACACTTCTCCAGAGTGGCTGTTGGCAATTTACATCCCGCCCATCAGCGTAGCAAGGCTCCCATTTCTCCATGGCCTGTCCTGCATTTCTGGTTTTGACACTTTATTCAGCCTGGCCCTTTTGACCGATGGGAAGCGAGACTTCTTTGTAGCGCTGATTTGCCTTTCCAGGTTGCTTGGTTGGCCAAAAAGGGCGTATGCGTTTTTTCCTGAATATATTCAGGAAAAAACGCATACGCCCTTTTTGGCCAAGGGCATCATTGTCGAGGTTTTGCCGCTTTTCCTGTGCTTTAAAGGCGATTCGAATCTACCTCCTGAAATCTGTTTCCTGCAATTCTGCCTTGCTTTCAAATCCTCTTCGTTGCCTTCCCTCAATATATTTGTGGACGAGAGTTATCATTTCTAAGTCTGCAGGTTTGTGAATTGCAGTGCCCCTGAGCTCCATTTTTCAACTCGCTTTCTTGGGAGCTGGCCGCAAAAGCGCAGGTTTGCTTCAGGCCCTATTCTGGCTTCGGGCGGCAGGCTGAGCCTGTGGTTAATTCTTCTTCCTGATGGGAAAATAGAGTGACCTGTGCCTGTCCCAACACCTAGAGCTAGTCTCTCATTGGTTCCCCCTCTTCCCGTTCATCCTCAGGA
This sequence comes from Balaenoptera borealis, assembly GCF_965194805.1. NCBI lineage: Eukaryota > Metazoa > Chordata > Mammalia > Artiodactyla > Balaenopteridae > Balaenoptera > Balaenoptera borealis. The sequence goes on from NW_028122994.1 coordinate 1,105, forward strand.
CAAATTGCAACCTGTACGGAACAGGAGGTTAAAGGTGCTGATTCTCCAAGCAGGGAGATTGCTAGTATAGCGGCTGGAATGGCGAACCGGAGCACAAGGAGAAGAGAAATGAGGTGCGTTTTAGAAACCTTTCCCGATCACACGGTGTACCATCTTCTGGGTTTCTCATGCATGTTTTCGATGTAGGAAGATGCCCTTGAACCTGGAGATTTGGGACCCATGGGATGGGTACCACACAGTATTACTTTAAAGGGTCTGCGTTTGCTCACCCAACCTCACCAAACCTCTCAGCCCCAAGAGTGTCCACCCTTATGTCTCATCCATCTGTGGGTCTACATATGGTCAATCCAGGTTGCATCACAGCCCCTGAACGAATTTTGTCAGAATTTCTCTCTCTTTCACTGTCTTTGTTTCACGGGTTTTTAAAAGTAATTGATTTGTATAATGGGGTTTAGCTGCTTTTCACTGCTGTGGTTATGCCGCTTTTCACCCACTTCACTCACTTACAGAGAGATATCAATACATAGGTTTTAAGATTCTTACTAGTCAGATATATTCTTGGGCGATGAATAGGGCGTGTTGAGTCCAGTTCACTGAGGAAGGAGTAGGTCTTGTCTATTACATATTGGGTTTATGGAACGCTATCTGAGCTAATTTGAAACCCTTGTTTTATGCATCACCCCACCTCACCTTTCCCGTTAAGCAGCCCTAGTGTGTTTTCTAAACGTGTGACTCTGACCTGTTATGTAATTCAGTTCAAGGGTAGCGGTTTTTACATTCCCTCTATAAGTGATATCTTATGATAAGTGTCTTTTTCTGTGTGACTTATTTCACTTAGAATCGTCGTACCCAAATCCACTCATCATGCTGCTACTAGCCTTATGACGTTGATTTCATGGCTGAGTGATATTCCATTGTACATAAGGACCACAACTTCTTTATCCATTCTTGTCTTTCCTGGGATATTTAAGGTGTGACAAAGTGGAGGTTCTTGTCAACAGAGCAGCCCTAAACTTTGGGGTGCCTGTGTCTTGCTGATTTTTAGTTTTCCCAATTTACACGCCCATGAGTGGAAGTGCCCTATGCTCTCTAAGCTGAGTTTTTTAGATGTTTCAGGACACACCGTACACTTCTCCAGAGTGGCTGTTGGCAATTTACATCCCGCCCATCAGCGTAGCAAGGCTCCCATTTCTCCATGGCCTGTCCTGCATTTCTGGTTTTGACACTTTATTCAGCCTGGCCCTTTTGACCGATGGGAAGCGAGACTTCTTTGTAGCGCTGATTTGCCTTTCCAGGTTGCTTGGTTGGCCAAAAAGGGCGTATGCGTTTTTTCCTGAATATATTCAGGAAAAAACGCATACGCCCTTTTGGGCCAAGGGCATCATTGTCGAGGTTTTGCCGCTTTTCCTGTGCTTTAAAGGCGATTCGAATCTACCTCCTGAAATCTGATTCCTGCAATTCTGCCTTGATTTCAAATCCTCTTCGTTGCCTTCCCTCAATATATTTGTGGAGGAGAGTTATCATTTCTAAGTCTGCAGGTTTGTGAATTGCAGTGCCCCTGAGCTCCATTTTTCAACTCGCTTTCTTGGGAGCTGGCCGCAAAAGCGCAGGTTTGCTTCAGGCCCTATTCTGGCTTCGGGCGGCAGGCTGAGCCTGTGGTTAATTCTTCTTCCTGATGGGAAAATAGAGTGACCTGTGCCTGTCCCAACACCTAGAGCTAGTCTCTCATTGGTTCCCCCTCTTCCCGTTCATCCTCAGGACAAATTGCAACCTGTACGGAACAGGAGGTTAAAGGTGCTGATTCTCCAAGCAGGGAGATTGCTAGTATAGCGGCTGGAATGGCGAACCGGAGCACAAGGAGAAGAGAAATGAGGTGCGTTTTAGAAACCTTTCCCGATCACACGGTGTACCATCTTCTGGGTTTCTCATGCATGTTTTCGATGTAGGAAGATGCCCTTGAACCTGGAGATTTGGGACCCATGGGATGGGTACCACACAGTATTACTTTAAAGGGTCTGCGTTTGCTCACCCAACCTCACCAAACCTCTCAGCCCCAAGAGTGTCCACCCTTATGTCTCATCCATCTGTGGGTCTACATATGGTCAATCCAGGTTGCATCACAGCCCCTGAACGAATTTTGTCAGAATTTCTCTCTCTTTCACTGTCTTTGTTTCACGGGTTTTTAAAAGTAATTGATTTGTATAATGGGGTTTAGCTGCTTTTCACTGCTGTGGTTATGCCGCTTTTCACCCACTTCACTCACTTACAGAGAGATATCAATACATAGGTTTTAAGATTCTTACTAGTCAGATATATTCTTGGGCGATGAATAGGGCGTGTTGAGTCCAGTTCACTGAGGAAGGAGTAGGTCTTGTCTATTACATATTGGGTTTATGGAACGCTATCTGAGCTAATTTGAAACCCTTGTTTTATGCATCACCCCACCTCACCTTTCCCGTTAAGCAGCCCTAGTGTGTTTTCTAAACGTGTGACTCTGACCTGTTATGTAATTCAGTTCAAGGGTAGCGGTTTTTACATTCCCTCTATAAGTGATATCTTATGATAAGTGTCTTTTTCTGTGTGACTTATTTCACTTAGAATCGTCGTACCCAAATCCACTCATCATGCTGCTACTAGCCTTATGACGTTGATTTCATGGCTGAGTGATATTCCATTGTACATAAGGACCACAACTTCTTTATCCATTCTTGTCTTTCCTGGGATATTTAAGGTGTCACAAAGTGGAGGTTCTTGTCAACAGAGCAGCCCTAAACTTTGGGGTGCCTGTGTCTTGCTGATTTTTAGTTTTCCCAATTTACACGCCCATGAGTGGAAGTGCCCTATGCTCTCTAAGCTGAGTTTTTTAGATGTTTCAGGACACACCGTACACTTCTCCAGAGTGGCTGTTGGCAATTTACATCCCGCCCATCAGCGTAGCAAGGCTCCCATTTCTCCATGGCCTGTCCTGCATTTCTGGTTTTGACACTTTATTCAGCCTGGCCCTTTTGACCGATGGGAAGCGAGACTTCTTTGTAGCGCTGATTTGCCTTTCCAGGTTGCTTGGTTGGCCAAAAAGGGCGTATGCGTTTTTTCCTGAATATATTCAGGAAAAAACGCATACGCCCTTTTTGGCCAAGGGCATCATTGTCGAGGTTTTGCCGCTTTTCCTGTGCTTTAAAGGCGATTCGAATCTACCTCCTGAAATCTGATTCCTGCAATTCTGCCTTGCTTTCAAATCCTCTTCGTTGCCTTCCCTCAATATATTTGTGGACGAGAGTTATCATTTCTAAGTCTGCAGGTTTGTGAATTGCAGTGCCCCTGAGCTCCATTTTTCAACTCGCTTTCTTGGGAGCTGGCCGCAAAAGCGCAGGTTTGCTTCAGGCCCTATTCTGGCTTCGGGCGGCAGGCTGAGCCTGTGGTTAATTCTTCTTCCTGATGGGAAAATAGAGTGACCTGTGCCTGTCCCAACACCTAGAGCTAGTCTCTCATTGGTTCCCCCTCTTCCCGTTCATCCTCAGGACAAATTGCAACCTGTTTGGTACAGGAGGTTAAAGGTGCTGATTCTCCAGGCAGGGAGATTGCTAGTATAGCGGCTGGAAAGGCGAACCGGAGCACAAGGAGATGAGAAATGAGGTGCGTTTTAGAAACCTTTCCCGATCACACGGTGTACCATCTTCTGGGTTTCTCATGTATGTTTTCGATGTACGAAGATGCCCTTGAACCTGGAGATTTGGGACCCATTGGATGGGTTCCACGCAGTATTACTTTAAAGGGTCTGCGTTTGCTCACCCAACCTCACCAAACCTCTCAGCCCCAAGAGTGTCCACCCTTATGTCTCATCCATCTGTGGGTCTACATATGGTCAATCCAGGTTGCATCACAGCCCCTGAACGAATTTTGTCAGAATTTCTCTCTCTTTCACTGTCTTTGTTTCACGGGTTTTTAAAAGTAATTGATTTGTATAATGGGGTTTAGCTGCTTTTCACTGCTGTGCTTATGCCGCTTTTCACCCACTTCACTCACTTACAGAGAGATATCAATACATAGGTTTTAAGATTCTTACTAGTCAGATATATTCTTGGGCGATGAATAGGGCGTGTTGAGTCCAGTTCACTGAGGAAGGAGTAGGTCTTGTCTATTACATATTGGGTTTATGGAACGCTATCTGAGCTAATTTGAAACCCTTGTTTTATGCATCACCCCACCTCACCTTTCCCGTTAAGCAGCCCTAGTGTGTTTTCTAAACGTGTGACTCTGACCTGTTATGTAATTCAGTTCAAGGGTAGCGGTTTTTACATTCCCTCTATAAGTGATATCTTATGATAAGTGTCTTTTTCTGTGTGACTTATTTCACTTAGAATCGTCGTACCCAAATCCACTCATCATGCTGCTACTAGCCTTATGACGTTGATTTCATGGCTGAGTGATATTCCATTGTACATAAGGACCACAACTTCTTTATCCATTCTTGTCTTTCCTGGGATATTTAAGGTGTGACAAAGTGGAGGTTCTTGTCAACAGAGCAGCCCTAAACTTTGGGGTGCCTGTGTCTTGCTGATTTTTAGTTTTCCCAATTTACACGCCCATGAGTGGAAGTGCCCTATGCTCTCTAAGCTGAGTTTTTTAGATGTTTCAGGACACACCGTACACTTCTCCAGAGTGGCTGTTGGCAATTTACATCCCGCCCATCAGCGTAGCAAGGCTCCCATTTCTCCATGGCCTGTCCTGCATTTCTGGTTTTGACACTTTATTCAGCCTGGCCCTTTTGACCGATGGGAAGCGAGACTTCTTTGTAGCGCTGATTTGCCTTTCCAGGTTGCTTGGTTGGCCAAAAAGGGCGTATGCGTTTTTTCCCTGAATATATTCAGGAAAAAACGCATACGCCCTTTTTGGCCAAGGGCATCATTGTCGAGGTTTTGCCGCTTTTCCTGTGCTTTAAAGGCGATTCGAATCTACCTCCTGAAATCTGATTCCTGCAATTCTGCCTTGCTTTCAAATCCTCTTCGTTGCCTTCCCTCAATATATTTGTGGAGGAGAGTTATCATTTCTAAGTCTGCAGGTTTGTGAATTGCAGTGCCCCTGAGCTCCATTTTTCAACTCGCTTTCTTGGGAGCTGGCCGCAAAAGCGCAGGTTTGCTTCAGGCCCTATTCTGGCTTCGGGCGGCAGGCTGAGCCTGTGGTTAATTCTTCTTCCTGATGGGAAAATAGAGTGACCTGTGCCTGTCCCAACACCTAGAGCTAGTCTCTCATTGGTTCCCCCTCTTCCCGTTCATCCTCAGGACAAATTGCAACCTGTACGGAACAGGAGGTTAAAGGTGCTGATTCTCCAGGCAGGGAGATTGCTAGTATAGCGGCTGGAATGGCGAACCGGAGCACAAGGAGAAGAGAAATGAGGTGCGTTTTAGAAACCTTTCCCGATCACACGGTGTACCATCTTCTGGGTTTCTCATGCATGTTTTCGATGTAGGAAGATGCCCTTGAACCTGGAGATTTGGGACCCATGGGATGGGTACCACACAGTATTACTTTAAAGGGTCTGCGTTTGCTCACCCAACCTCACCAAACCTCTCAGCCCCAAGAGTGTCCACCCTTATGTCTCATCCATCTGTGGGTCTACATATGGTCAATCCAGGTTGCATCACAGCCCCTGAACGAATTTTGTCAGAATTTCTCTCTCTTTCACTGTCTTTGTTTCACGGGTTTTTAAAAGTAATTGATTTGTATAATGGGGTTTAGCTGCTTTTCACTGCTGTGGTTATGCCGCTTTTCACCCACTTCACTCACTTACAGAGAGATATCAATACATAGGTTTTAAGATTCTTACTAGTCAGATATATTCTTGGGCGATGAATAGGGCGTGTTGAGTCCAGTTCACTGAGGAAGGAGTAGGTCTTGTCTATTACATATTGGGTTTATGGAACGCTATCTGAGCTAATTTGAAACCCTTGTTTTATGCATCACCCCACCTCACCTTTCCCGTTAAGCAGCCCTAGTGTGTTTTCTAAACGTGTGACTCTGACCTGTTATGTAATTCAGTTCAAGGGTAGCGGTTTTTACATTCCCTCTATAAGTGATATCTTATGATAAGTGTCTTTTTCTGTGTGACTTATTTCACTTAGAATTGTCGTACCCAAATCCACTCATCATGCTGCTACTAGCCTTATGACGTTGATTTCATGGCTGAGTGATATTCCATTGTACATAAGGACCACAACTTCTTTATCCATTCTTGTCTTTCCTGGGATATTTAAGGTGTGACAAAGTGGAGGTTCTTGTCAACAGAGCAGCCCTAAACTTTGGGGTGCCTGTGTCTTGCTGATTTTTAGTTTTCCCAATTTACACGCCCATGAGTGGAAGTGCCCTATGCTCTCTAAGCTGAGTTTTTTAGATGTTTCAGGACACACCGTACACTTCTCCAGAGTGGCTGTTGGCAATTTACATCCCGCCCATCAGCGTAGCAAGGCTCCCATTTCTCCATGGCCTGTCCTGCATTTCTGGTTTTGACACTTTATTCAGCCTGGCCCTTTTGACCGATGGGAAGCGAGACTTCTTTGTAGCGCTGATTTGCCTTTCCAGGTTGCTTGGTTGGCCAAAAAGGGCGTATGCGTTTTTTCCTGAATATATTCAGGAAAAAACGCATACGCCCTTTTTGGCCAAGGGCATCATTGTCGAGGTTTTGCCGCTTTTCCTGTGCTTTAAAGGCGATTCGAATCTACCTCCTGAAATCTGATTCCTGCAATTCTGCCTTGCTTTCAAATCCTCTTCGTTGCCTTCCCTCAATATATTTGTGGACGAGAGTTATCATTTCTAAGTCTGCAGGTTTGTGAATTGCAGTGCCCCTGAGCTCCATTTTTCAACTCGCTTTCTTGGGAGCTGGCCGCAAAAGCGCAGGTTTGCTTCAGGCCCTATTCTGGCTTCGGGCGGCAGGCTGAGCCTGTGGTTAATTCTTCTTCCTGATGGGAAAATAGAGTGACCTGTGCCTGTCCCAACACCTAGAGCTAGTCTCTCATTGGTTCCCCCTCTTCCCGTTCATCCTCAGGACAAATTGCAACCTGTTTGGTACAGGAGGTTAAAGGTGCTGATTCTCCAGGCAGGGAGATTGCTAGTATAGCGGCTGGAAAGGCGAACCGGAGCACAAGGAGATGAGAAATGAGGTGCGTTTTAGAAACCTTTCCCGATCACACGGTGTACCATCTTCTGGGTTTCTCATGTATGTTTTGGATGTACGAAGATGCCCTTGAACCTGGAGATTTGGGACCCATTGGATGGGTTCCACGCAGTATTACTTTAAAGGGTCTGCGTTTGCTCACCCAACCTCACCAAACCTCTCAGCCCCAAGAGTGTCCACCCTTATGTCTCATCCATCTGTGGGTCTACATATGGTCAATCCAGGTTGCATCACAGCCCCTGAACGAATTTTGTCAGAATTTCTCTCTCTTTCACTGTCTTTGTTTCACGGGTTTTTAAAAGTAATTGATTTGTATAATGGGGTTTAGCTGCTTTTCACTGCTGTGGTTATGCCGCTTTTCACCCACTTCACTCACTTACAGAGAGATATCAATACATAGGTTTTAAGATTCTTACTAGTCAGATATATTCTTGGGCGATGAATAGGGCGTGTTGAGTCCAGTTCACTGAGGAAGGAGTAGGTCTTGTCTATTACATATTGGGTTTATGGAACGCTATGTGAGCTAATTTGAAACCCTTGTTTTATGCATCACCCCACCTCACCTTTCCCGTTAAGCAGCCCTAGTGTGTTTTCTAAACGTGTGACTCTGACCTGTTATGTAATTCAGTTCAAGGGTAGCGGTTTTTACATTCCCTCTATAAGTGATATCTTATGATAAGTGTCTTTTTCTGTGTGACTTATTTCACTTAGAATCGTCGTACCCAAATCCACTCATCATGCTGCTACTAGCCTTATGACGTTGATTTCATGGCTGAGTGATATTCCATTGTACATAAGGACCACAACTTCTTTATCCATTCTTGTCTTTCCTGGGATATTTAAGGTGTGACAAAGTGGAGGTTCTTGTCAACAGAGCAGCCCTAAACTTTGGGGTGCCTGTGTCTTGCTGATTTTTAGTTTTCCCAATTTACACGCCCATGAGTGGAAGTGCCCTATGCTCTCTAAGCTGAGTTTTTTAGATGTTTCAGGACACACCGTACACTTCTCCAGAGTGGCTGTTGGCAATTTACATCCCGCCCATCAGCGTAGCAAGGCTCCCATTTCTCCATGGCCTGTCCTGCATTTCTGGTTTTGACACTTTATTCAGCCTGGCCCTTTTGACCGATGGGAAGCGAGACTTCTTTGTAGCGCTGATTTGCCTTTCCAGGTTGCTTGGTTGGCCAAAAAGGGCGTATGCGTTTTTTCCCTGAATATATTCAGGAAAAAACGCATATGCCCTTTTTGGCCAAGGGCATCATTGTCGAGGTTTTGCCGCTTTTCCTGTGCTTTAAAGGCGATTCGAATCTACCTCCTGAAATCTGATTCCTGCAATTCTGCCTTGCTTTCAAATCCTCTTCGTTGCCTTCCCTCAATATATTTGTGGAGGAGAGTTATCATTTCTAAGTCTGCAGGTTTGTGAATTGCAGTGCCCCTGAGCTCCATTTTTCAACTCGCTTTCTTGGGAGCTGGCCGCAAAAGCGCAGGTTTGCTTCAGGCCCTATTCTGGCTTCGGGCGGCAGGCTGAGCCTGTGGTTAATTCTTCTTCCTGATGGGAAAATAGAGTGACCTGTGCCTGTCCCAACACCTAGAGCTAGTCTCTCATTGGTTCCCCCTCTTCCCGTTCATCCTCAGGACAAATTGCAACCTGTACGGAACAGGAGGTTAAAGGTGCTGATTCTCCAGGCAGGGAGATTGCTAGTATAGCGGCTGGAATGGCGAACCGGAGCACAAGGAGAAGAGAAATGAGGTGCGTTTTAGAAACCTTTCCCGATCACACGGTGTACCATCTTCTGGGTTTCTCATGCATGTTTTCGATGTAGGAAGATGCCCTTGAACCTGGAGATTTGGGACCCATGGGATGGGTACCACACAGTATTACTTTAAAGGGTCTGCGTTTGCTCACCCAACCTCACCAAACCTCTCAGCCCCAAGAGTGTCCACCCTTATGTCTCATCCATCTGTGGGTCTACATATGGTCAATCCAGGTTGCATCACAGCCCCTGAACGAATTTTGTCAGAATTTCTCTCTCTTTCACTGTCTTTGTTTCACGGGTTTTTAAAAGTAATTGATTTGTATAATGGGGTTTAGCTGCTTTTCACTGCTGTGGTTATGCCGCTTTTCACCCACTTCACTCACTTACAGAGAGATATCAATACATAGGTTTTAAGATTCTTACTAGTCAGATATATTCTTGGGCGATGAATAGGGCGTGTTGAGTCCAGTTCACTGAGGAAGGAGTAGGTCTTGTCTATTACATATTGGGTTTATGGAACGCTATCTGAGCTAATTTGAAACCCTTGTTTTATGCATCACCCCACCTCACCTTTCCCGTTAAGCAGCCCTAGTGTGTTTTCTAAACGTGTGACTCTGACCTGTTATGTAATTCAGTTCAAGGGTAGCGGTTTTTACATTCCCTCTATAAGTGATATCTTATGATAAGTGTCTTTTTCTGTGTGACTTATTTCACTTAGAATCGTCGTACCCAAATCCACTCATCATGCTGCTACTAGCCTTATGACGTTGATTTCATGGCTGAGTGATATTCCATTGTACATAAGGACCACAACTTCTTTATCCATTCTTGTCTTTCCTGGGATATTTAAGGTGTGACAAAGTGGAGGTTCTTGTCAACAGAGCAGCCCTAAACTTTGGGGTGCCTGTGTCTTGCTGATTTTTAGTTTTCCCAATTTACACGCCCATGAGTGGAAGTGCCCTATGCTCTCTAAGCTGAGTTTTTTAGATGTTTCAGGACACACCGTACACTTCTCCAGAGTGGCTGTTGGCAATTTACATCCCGCCCATCAGCGTAGCAAGGCTCCCATTTCTCCATGGCCTGTCCTGCATTTCTGGTTTTGACACTTTATTCAGCCTGGCCCTTTTGACCGATGGGAAGCGAGACTTCTTTGTAGCGCTGATTTGCCTTTCCAGGTTGCTTGGTTGGCCAAAAAGGGCGTATGCGTTTTTTCCCTGAATATATTCAGGAAAAAACGCATATGCCCTTTTTGGCCAAGGGCATCATTGTCGAGGTTTTGCCGCTTTTCCTGTGCTTTAAAGGCGATTCGAATCTACCTCCTGAAATCTGATTCCTGCAATTCTGCCTTGCTTTCAAATCCTCTTCGTTGCCTTCCCTCAATATATTTGTGGAGGAGAGTTATCATTTCTAAGTCTGCAGGTTTGTGAATTGCAGTGCCCCTGAGCTCCATTTTTCAACTCGCTTTCTTGGGAGCTGGCCGCAAAAGCGCAGGTTTGCTTCAGGCCCTATTCTGGCTTCGGGCGGCAGGCTGAGCCTGTGGTTAATTCTTCTTCCTGATGGGAAAATAGAGTGACCTGTGCCTGTCCCAACACCTAGAGCTAGTCTCTCATTGGTTCCCCCTCTTCCCGTTCATCCTCAGGACAAATTGCAACCTGTACGGAACAGGAGGTTAAAGGTGCTGATTCTCCAGGCAGGGAGATTGCTAGTATAGCGGCTGGAATGGCGAACCGGAGCACAAGGAGAAGAGAAATGAGGTGCGTTTTAGAAACCTTTCCCGATCACACGGTGTACCATCTTCTGGGTTTCTCATGCATGTTTTCGATGTAGGAAGATGCCCTTGAACCTGGAGATTTGGGACCCATGGGATGGGTACCACACAGTATTACTTTAAAGGGTCTGCGTTTGCTCACCCAACCTCACCAAACCTCTCAGCCCCAAGAGTGTCCACCCTTATGTCTCATCCATCTGTGGGTCTACATATGGTCAATCCAGGTTGCATCACAGCCCCTGAACGAATTTTGTCAGAATTTCTCTCTCTTTCACTGTCTTTGTTTCACGGGTTTTTAAAAGTAATTGATTTGTATAATGGGGTTTAGCTGCTTTTCACTGCTGTGGTTATGCCGCTTTTCACCCACTTCACTCACTTACAGAGAGATATCAATACATAGGTTTTAAGATTCTTACTAGTCAGATATATTCTTGGGCGATGAATAGGGCGTGTTGAGTCCAGTTCACTGAGGAAGGAGTAGGTCTTGTCTATTACATATTGGGTTTATGGAACGCTATCTGAGCTAATTTGAAACCCTTGTTTTATGCATCACCCCACCTCACCTTTCCCGTTAAGCAGCCCTAGTGTGTTTTCTAAACGTGTGACTCTGACCTGTTATGTAATTCAGTTCAAGGGTAGCGGTTTTTACATTCCCTCTATAAGTGATATCTTATGATAAGTGTCTTTTTCTGTGTGACTTATTTCACTTAGAATCGTCGTACCCAAATCCACTCATCATGCTGCTACTAGCCTTATGACGTTGATTTCATGGCTGAGTGATATTCCATTGTACATAAGGACCACAACTTCTTTATCCATTCTTGTCTTTCCTGGGATATTTAAGGTGTCACAAAGTGGAGGTTCTTGTCAACAGAGCAGCCCTAAACTTTGGGGTGCCTGTGTCTTGCTGATTTTTAGTTTTCCCAATTTACACGCCCATGAGTGGAAGTGCCCTATGCTCTCTAAGCTGAGTTTTTTAGATGTTTCAGGACACACCGTACACTTCTCCAGAGTGGCTGTTGGCAATTTACATCCCGCCCATCAGCGTAGCAAGGCTCCCATTTCTCCATGGCCTGTCCTGCATTTCTGGTTTTGACACTTTATTCAGCCTGGCCCTTTTGACCGATGGGAAGCGAGACTTCTTTGTAGCGCTGATTTGCCTTTCCAGGTTGCTTGGTTGGCCAAAAAGGGCGTATGCGTTTTTTCCTGAATATATTCAGGAAAAAACGCATACGCCCTTTTGGGCCAAGGGCATCATTGTCGAGGTTTTGCCGCTTTTCCTGTGCTTTAAAGGCGATTCGAATCTACCTCCTGAAATCTGATTCCTGCAATTCTGCCTTGCTTTCAAATCCTCTTCGTTGCCTTCCCTCAATATATTTGTGGAGGAGAGTTATCATTTCTAAGTCTGCAGGTTTGTGAATTGCAGTGCCCCTGAGCTCCATTTTTCAACTCGCTTTCTTGGGAGCTGGCCGCAAAAGCGCAGGTTTGCTTCAGGCCCTATTCTGGCTTCGGGCGGCAGGCTGAGCCTGTGGTTAATTCTTCTTCCTGATGGGAAAATAGAGTGACCTGTGCCTGTCCCAACACCTAGAGCTAGTCTCTCATTGGTTCCCCCTCTTCCCGTTCATCCTCAGGACAAATTGCAACCTGTACGGAACAGGAGGTTAAAGGTGCTGATTCTCCAGGCAGGGAGATTGCTAGTATAGCGGCTGGAATGGCGAACCGGAGCACAAGGAGAAGAGAAATGAGGTGCGTTTTAGAAACCTTTCCCGATCACACGGTGTACCATCTTCTGGGTTTCTCATGCATGTTTTCGATGTAGGAAGATGCCCTTGAACCTGGAGATTTGGGACCCATGGGATGGGTACCACACAGTATTACTTTAAAGGGTCTGCGTTTGCTCACCCAACCTCACCAAACCTCTCAGCCCCAAGAGTGTCCACCCTTATGTCTCATCCATCTGTGGGTCTACATATGGTCAATCCAGGTTGCATCACAGCCCCTGAACGAATTTTGTCAGAATTTCTCTCTCTTTCACTGTCTTTGTTTCACGGGTGTTTAAAAGTAATTGATTTGTATAATGGGGTTTAGCTGCTTTTCACTGCTGTGGTTATGCCGCTTTTCACCCACTTCACTCACTTACAGAGAGATATCAATACATAGGTTTTAAGATTCTTACTAGTCAGATATATTCTTGGGCGATGAATAGGGCGTGTTGAGTCCAGTTCACTGAGGAAGGAGTAGGTCTTGTCTATTACATATTGGGTTTATGGAACGCTATCTGAGCTAATTTGAAACCCTTGTTTTATGCATCACCCCACCTCACCTTTCCCGTTAAGCAGCCCTAGTGTGTTTTCTAAACGTGTGACTCTGACCTGTTATGTAATTCAGTTCAAGGGTAGCGGTTTTTACATTCCCTCTATAAGTGATATCTTATGATAAGTGTCTTTTTCTGTGTGACTTATTTCACTTAGAATCGTCGTACCCAAATCCACTCATCATGCTGCTACTAGCCTTATGACGTTGATTTCATGGCTGAGTGATATTCCATTGTACATAAGGACCACAACTTCTTTATCCATTCTTGTCTTTCCTGGGATATTTAAGGTGTGACAAAGTGGAGGTTCTTGTCAACAGAGCAGCCCTAAACTTTGGGGTGCCTGTGTCTTGCTGATTTTTAGTTTTCCCAATTTACACGCCCATGAGTGGAAGTGCCCTATGCTCTCTAAGCTGAGTTTTTTAGATGTTTCAGGACACACCGTACACTTCTCCAGAGTGGCTGTTGGCAATTTACATCCCGCCCATCAGCGTAGCAAGGCTCCCATTTCTCCATGGCCTGTCCTGCATTTCTGGTTTTGACACTTTATTCAGCCTGGCCCTTTTGACCGATGGGAAGCGAGACTTCTTTGTAGCGCTGATTTGCCTTTCCAGGTTGCTTGGTTGGCCAAAAAGGGCGTATGCGTTTTTTCCTGAATATATTCAGGAAAAAACGCATACGCCCTTTTTGGCCAAGGGCATCATTGTCGAGGTTTTGCCGCTTTTCCTGTGCTTTAAAGGCGATTCGAATCTACCTCCTGAAATCTGTTTCCTGCAATTCTGCCTTGCTTTCAAATCCTCTTCGTTGCCTTCCCTCAATATATTTGTGGACGAGAGTTATCATTTCTAAGTCTGCAGGTTTGTGAATTGCAGTGCCCCTGAGCTCCATTTTTCAACTCGCTTTCTTGGGAGCTGGCCGCAAAAGCGCAGGTTTGCTTCAGGCCCTATTCTGGCTTCGGGCGGCAGGCTGAGCCTGTGGTTAATTCTTCTTCCTGATGGGAAAATAGAGTGACCTGTGCCTGTCCCAACACCTAGAGCTAGTCTCTCATTGGTTCCCCCTCTTCCCGTTCATCCTCAGGACAAATTGCAACCTGTTTGGAACAGGAGGTTAAAGGTGCTGATTCTCCAGGCAGGGAGATTGCTAGTATAGCGGCTGGAAAGGCGAACCGGAGCACAAGGAGATGAGAAATGAGGTGCGTTTTAGAAACCTTTCCCGATCACACGGTGTACCATCTTCTGGGTTTCTCATGTATGTTTTCGATGTACGAAGATGCCCTTGAACCTGGAGATTTGGGACCCATTGGATGGGTTCCACGCAGTATTACTTTAAAGGGTCTGCGTTTGCTCACCCAACCTCACCAAACCTCTCAGCCCCAAGAGTGTCCACCCTTATGTCTCATCCATCTGTGGGTCTACATATGGTCAATCCAGGTTGCATCACAGCCCCTGAACGAATTTTGTCAGAATTTCTCTCTCTTTCACTGTCTTTGTTTCACGGGTTTTTAAAAGTAATTGATTTGTATAATGGGGTTTAGCTGCTTTTCACTGCTGTGGTTATGCCGCTTTTCACCCACTTCACTCACTTACAGAGAGATATCAATACATAGGTTTTAAGATTCTTACTAGTCAGATATATTCTTGGGCGATGAATAGGGCGTGTTGAGTCCAGTTCACTGAGGAAGGAGTAGGTCTTGTCTATTACATATTGGGTTTATGGAACGCTATCTGAGCTAATTTGAAACCCTTGTTTTATGCATCACCCCACCTCACCTTTCCCGTTAAGCAGCCCTAGTGTGTTTTCTAAACGTGTGACTCTGACCTGTTATGTAATTCAGTTCAAGGGTAGCGGTTTTTACATTCCCTCTATAAGTGATATCTATGATAAGTGTCTTTTTCTGTGTGACTTATTTCACTTAGAATCGTCGTACCCAAATCCACTCATCATGCTGCTACTAGCCTTATGACGTTGATTTCATGGCTGAGTGATATTCCATTGTACATAAGGACCACAACTTCTTTGTCCATTCTTGTCTTTCCTGGGATATTTAAGGTGTCACAAAGTGGAGGTTCTTGTCAACAGAGCAGCCCTAAACTTTGGGGTGCCTGTGTCTTGCTGATTTTTAGTTTTCCCAATTTACACGCCCATGAGTGGAAGTGCCCTATGCTCTCTAAGCTGAGTTTTTTAGATGTTTCAGGACACACCGTACACTTCTCCAGAGTGGCTGTTGGCAATTTACATCCCGCCCATCAGCGTAGCAAGGCTCCCATTTCTCCATGGCCTGTCCTGCATTTCTGGTTTTGACACTTTATTCAGCCTGGCCCTTTTGACCGATGGGAAGCGAGACTTCTTTGTAGCGCTGATTTGCCTTTCCAGGTTGCTTGGTTGGCCAAAAAGGGCGTATGCGTTTTTTCCTGAATATATTCAGGAAAAAACGCATACGCCCTTTTTGGCCAAGGGCATCATTGTCGAGGTTTTGCCGCTTTTCCTGTGCTTTAAAGGCGATTCGAATCTACCTCCTGAAATCTGTTTCCTGCAATTCTGCCTTGCTTTCAAATCCTCTTCGTTGCCTTCCCTCAATATATTTGTGGACGAGAGTTATCATTTCTAAGTCTGCAGGTTTGTGAATTGCAGTGCCCCTGAGCTCCATTTTTCAACTCGCTTTCTTGGGAGCTGGCCGCAAAAGCGCAGGTTTGCTTCAGGCCCTATTCTGGCTTCGGGCGGCAGGCTGAGCCTGTGGTTAATTCTTCTTCCTGATGGGAAAATAGAGTGACCTGTGCCTGTCCCAACACCTAGAGCTAGTCTCTCATTGGTTCCCCCTCTTCCCGTTCATCCTCAGGACAAATTGCAACCTGTACGGAACAGGAGGTTAAAGGTGCTGATTCTCCAAGCAGGGAGATTGCTAGTATAGCGGCTGGAATGGCGAACCGGAGCACAAGGAGAAGAGAAATGAGGTGCGTTTTAGAAACCTTTCCCGATCACACGGTGTACCATCTTCTGGGTTTCTCATGCATGTTTTCGATGTAGGAAGATGCCCTTGAACCTGGAGATTTGGGACCCATGGGATGGGTACCACACAGTATTACTTTAAAGGGTCTGCGTTTGCTCACCCAACCTCACCAAACCTCTCAGCCCCAAGAGTGTCCACCCTTATGTCTCATCCATCTGTGGGTCTACATATGGTCAATCCAGGTTGCATCACAGCCCCTGAACGAATTTTGTCAGAATTTCTCTCTCTTTCACTGTCTTTGTTTCACGGGTTTTTAAAAGTAATTGATTTGTATAATGGGGTTTAGCTGCTTTTCACTGCTGTGGTTATGCCGCTTTTCACCCACTTCACTCACTTACAGAGAGATATCAATACATAGGTTTTAAGATTCTTACTAGTCAGATATATTCTTGGGCGATGAATAGGGCGTGTTGAGTCCAGTTCACTGAGGAAGGAGTAGGTCTTGTCTATTACATATTGGGTTTATGGAACGCTATCTGAGCTAATTTGAAACCCTTGTTTTATGCATCACCCCACCTCACCTTTCCCGTTAAGCAGCCCTAGTGTGTTTTCTAAACGTGTGACTCTGACCTGTTATGTAATTCAGTTCAAGGGTAGCGGTTTTTACATTCCCTCTATAAGTGATATCTTATGATAAGTGTCTTTTTCTGTGTGACTTATTTCACTTAGAATCGTCGTACCCAAATCCACTCATCATGCTGCTACTAGCCTTATGACGTTGATTTCATGGCTGAGTGATATTCCATTGTACATAAGGACCACAACTTCTTTATCCATTCTTGTCTTTCCTGGGATATTTAAGGTGTGACAAAGTGGAGGTTCTTGTCAACAGAGCAGCCCTAAACTTTGGGGTGCCTGTGTCTTGCTGATTTTTAGTTTTCCCAATTTACACGCCCATGAGTGGAAGTGCCCTATGCTCTCTAAGCTGAGTTTTTTAGATGTTTCAGGACACACCGTACACTTCTCCAGAGTGGCTGTTGGCAATTTACATCCCGCCCATCAGCGTAGCAAGGCTCCCATTTCTCCATGGCCTGTCCTGCATTTCTGGTTTTGACACTTTATTCAGCCTGGCCCTTTTGACCGATGGGAAGCGAGACTTCTTTGTAGCGCTGATTTGCCTTTCCAGGTTGCTTGGTTGGCCAAAAAGGGCGTATGCGTTTTTTCCTGAATATATTCAGGAAAAAACGCATACGCCCTTTTGGGCCAAGGGCATCATTGTCGAGGTTTTGCCGCTTTTCCTGTGCTTTAAAGGCGATTCGAATCTACCTCCTGAAATCTGATTCCTGCAATTCTGCCTTGATTTCAAATCCTCTTCGTTGCCTTCCCTCAATATATTTGTGGAGGAGAGTTATCATTTCTAAGTCTGCAGGTTTGTGAATTGCAGTGCCCCTGAGCTCCATTTTTCAACTCGCTTTCTTGGGAGCTGGCCGCAAAAGCGCAGGTTTGCTTCAGGCCCTATTCTGGCTTCGGGCGGCAGGCTGAGCCTGTGGTTAATTCTTCTTCCTGATGGGAAAATAGAGTGACCTGTGCCTGTCCCAACACCTAGAGCTAGTCTCTCATTGGTTCCCCCTCTTCCCGTTCATCCTCAGGACAAATTGCAACCTGTACGGAACAGGAGGTTAAAGGTGCTGATTCTCCAGGCAGGGAGATTGCTAGTATAGCGGCTGGAATGGCGAACCGGAGCACAAGGAGAAGAGAAATGAGGTGCGTTTTAGAAACCTTTCCCGATCACACGGTGTACCATCTTCTGGGTTTCTCATGCATGTTTTCGATGTAGGAAGATGCCCTTGAACCTGGAGATTTGGGACCCATGGGATGGGTACCACACAGTATTACTTTAAAGGGTCTGTGTTTGCTCACCCAACCTCACCAAACCTCTCAGCCCCAAGAGTGTCCACCCTTATGTCTCATCCATCTGTGGGTCTACATATGGTCAATCCAGGTTGCATCACAGCCCCTGAACGAATTTTGTCAGAATTTCTCTCTCTTTCACTGTCTTTGTTTCACGGGTTTTTAAAAGTAATTGATTTGTATAATGGGGTTTAGCTGCTTTTCACTGCTGTGGTTATGCCGCTTTTCACCCACTTCACTCACTTACAGAGAGATATCAATACATAGGTTTTAAGATTCTTACTAGTCAGATATATTCTTGGGCGATGAATAGGGCGTGTTGAGTCCAGTTCACTGAGGAAGGAGTAGGTCTTGTCTATTACATATTGGGTTTATGGAACGCTATCTGAGCTAATTTGAAACCCTTGTTTTATGCATCACCCCACCTCACCTTTCCCGTTAAGCAGCCCTAGTGTGTTTTCTAAACGTGTGACTCTGACCTGTTATGTAATTCAGTTCAAGGGTAGCGGTTTTTACATTCCCTCTATAAGTGATATCTTATGATAAGTGTCTTTTTCTGTGTGACTTATTTCACTTAGAATTGTCGTACCCAAATCCACTCATCATGCTGCTACTAGCCTTATGACGTTGATTTCATGGCTGAGTGATATTCCATTGTACATAAGGACCACAACTTCTTTATCCATTCTTGTCTTTCCTGGGATATTTAAGGTGTGACAAAGTGGAGGTTCTTGTCAACAGAGCAGCCCTAAACTTTGGGGTGCCTGTGTCTTGCTGATTTTTAGTTTTCCCAATTTACACGCCCATGAGTGGAAGTGCCCTATGCTCTCTAAGCTGAGTTTTTTAGATGTTTCAGGACACACCGTACACTTCTCCAGAGTGGCTGTTGGCAATTTACATCCCGCCCATCAGCGTAGCAAGGCTCCCATTTCTCCATGGCCTGTCCTGCATTTCTGGTTTTGACACTTTATTCAGCCTGGCCCTTTTGACCGATGGGAAGCGAGACTTCTTTGTAGCGCTGATTTGCCTTTCCAGGTTGCTTGGTTGGCCAAAAAGGGCGTATGCGTTTTTTCCTGAATATATTCAGGAAAAAACGCATACGCCCTTTTTGGCCAAGGGCATCATTGTCGAGGTTTTGCCGCTTTTCCTGTGCTTTAAAGGCGATTCGAATCTACCTCCTGAAATCTGATTCCTGCAATTCTGCCTTGCTTTCAAATCCTCTTCGTTGCCTTCCCTCAATATATTTGTGGACGAGAGTTATCATTTCTAAGTCTGCAGGTTTGTGAATTGCAGTGCCCCTGAGCTCCATTTTTCAACTCGCTTTCTTGGGAGCTGGCCGCAAAAGCGCAGGTTTGCTTCAGGCCCTATTCTGGCTTCGGGCGGCAGGCTGAGCCTGTGGTTAATTCTTCTTCCTGATGGGAAAATAGAGTGACCTGTGCCTGTCCCAACACCTAGAGCTAGTCTCTCATTGGTTCCCCCTCTTCCCGTTCATCCTCAGGACAAATTGCAACCTGTTTGGTACAGGAGGTTAAAGGTGCTGATTCTCCAGGCAGGGAGATTGCTAGTATAGCGGCTGGAAAGGCGAACCGGAGCACAAGGAGATGAGAAATGAGGTGCGTTTTAGAAACCTTTCCCGATCACACGGTGTACCATCTTCTGGGTTTCTCATGTATGTTTTCGATGTACGAAGATGCCCTTGAACCTGGAGATTTGGGACCCATTGGATGGGTTCCACGCAGTATTACTTTAAAGGGTCTGCGTTTGCTCACCCAACCTCACCAAACCTCTCAGCCCCAAGAGTGTCCACCCTTATGTCTCATCCATCTGTGGGTCTACATATGGTCAATCCAGGTTGCATCACAGCCCCTGAACGAATTTTGTCAGAATTTCTCTCTCTTTCACTGTCTTTGTTTCACGGGTTTTTAAAAGTAATTGATTTGTATAATGGGGTTTAGCTGCTTTTCACTGCTGTGGTTATGCCGCTTTTCACCCACTTCACTCACTTACAGAGAGATATCAATACATAGGTTTTAAGATTCTTACTAGTCAGATATATTCTTGGGCGATGAATAGGGCGTGTTGAGTCCAGTTCACTGAGGAAGGAGTAGGTCTTGTCTATTACATATTGGGTTTATGGAACGCTATCTGAGCTAATTTGAAACCCTTGTTTTATGCATCACCCCACCTCACCTTTCCCGTTAAGCAGCCCTAGTGTGTTTTCTAAACGTGTGACTCTGACCTGTTATGTAATTCAGTTCAAGGGTAGCGGTTTTTACATTCCCTCTATAAGTGATATCTTATGATAAGTGTCTTTTTCTGTGTGACTTATTTCACTTAGAATCGTCGTACCCAAATCCACTCATCATGCTGCTACTAGCCTTATGACGTTGATTTCATGGCTGAGTGATATTCCATTGTACATAAGGACCACAACTTCTTTATCCATTCTTGTCTTTCCTGGGATATTTAAGGTGTGACAAAGTGGAGGTTCTTGTCAACAGAGCAGCCCTAAACTTTGGGGTGCCTGTGTCTTGCTGATTTTTAGTTTTCCCAATTTACACGCCCATGAGTGGAAGTGCCCTATGCTCTCTAAGCTGAGTTTTTTAGATGTTTCAGGACACACCGTACACTTCTCCAGAGTGGCTGTTGGCAATTTACATCCCGCCCATCAGCGTAGCAAGGCTCCCATTTCTCCATGGCCTGTCCTGCATTTCTGGTTTTGACACTTTATTCAGCCTGGCCCTTTTGACCGATGGGAAGCGAGACTTCTTTGTAGCGCTGATTTGCCTTTCCAGGTTGCTTGGTTGGCCAAAAAGGGCGTATGCGTTTTTTCCCTGAATATATTCAGGAAAAAACGCATATGCCCTTTTTGGCCAAGGGCATCATTGTCGAGGTTTTGCCGCTTTTCCTGTGCTTTAAAGGCGATTCGAATCTACCTCCTGAAATCTGATTCCTGCAATTCTGCCTTGCTTTCAAATCCTCTTCGTTGCCTTCCCTCAATATATTTGTGGAGGAGAGTTATCATTTCTAAGTCTGCAGGTTTGTGAATTGCAGTGCCCCTGAGCTCCATTTTTCAACTCGCTTTCTTGGGAGCTGGCCGCAAAAGCGCAGGTTTGCTTCAGGCCCTATTCTGGCTTCGGGCGGCAGGCTGAGCCTGTGGTTAATTCTTCTTCCTGATGGGAAAATAGAGTGACCTGTGCCTGTCCCAACACCTAGAGCTAGTCTCTCATTGGTTCCCCCTCTTCCCGTTCATCCTCAGGACAAATTGCAACCTGTACGGAACAGGAGGTTAAAGGTGCTGATTCTCCAGGCAGGGAGATTGCTAGTATAGCGGCTGGAATGGCGAACCGGAGCACAAGGAGAAGAGAAATGAGGTGCGTTTTAGAAACCTTTCCCGATCACACGGTGTACCATCTTCTGGGTTTCTCATGCATGTTTTCGATGTAGGAAGATGCCCTTGAACCTGGAGATTTGGGACCCATGGGATGGGTACCACACAGTATTACTTTAAAGGGTCTGCGTTTGCTCACCCAACCTCACCAAACCTCTCAGCCCCAAGAGTGTCCACCCTTATGTCTCATCCATCTGTGGGTCTACATATGGTCAATCCAGGTTGCATCACAGCCCCTGAACGAATTTTGTCAGAATTTCTCTCTCTTTCACTGTCTTTGTTTCACGGGTTTTTAAAAGTAATTGATTTGTATAATGGGGTTTAGCTGCTTTTCACTGCTGTGGTTATGCCGCTTTTCACCCACTTCACTCACTTACAGAGAGATATCAATACATAGGTTTTAAGATTCTTACTAGTCAGATATATTCTTGGGCGATGAATAGGGCGTGTTGAGTCCAGTTCACTGAGGAAGGAGTAGGTCTTGTCTATTACATATTGGGTTTATGGAACGCTATCTGAGCTAATTTGAAACCCTTGTTTTATGCATCACCCCACCTCACCTTTCCCGTTAAGCAGCCCTAGTGTGTTTTCTAAACGTGTGACTCTGACCTGTTATGTAATTCAGTTCAAGGGTAGCGGTTTTTACATTCCCTCTATAAGTGATATCTTATGATAAGTGTCTTTTTCTGTGTGACTTATTTCACTTAGAATCGTCGTACCCAAATCCACTCATCATGCTGCTACTAGCCTTATGACGTTGATTTCATGGCTGAGTGATATTCCATTGTACATAAGGACCACAACTTCTTTATCCATTCTTGTCTTTCCTGGGATATTTAAGGTGTCACAAAGTGGAGGTTCTTGTCAACACAGCAGCCCTAAACTTTGGGGTGCCTGTGTCTTGCTGATTTTTAGTTTTCCCAATTTACACGCCCATGAGTGGAAGTGCCCTATGCTCTCTAAGCTGAGTTTTTTAGATGTTTCAGGACACACCGTACACTTCTCCAGAGTGGCTGTTGGCAATTTACATCCCGCCCATCAGCGTAGCAAGGCTCCCATTTCTCCATGGCCTGTCCTGCATTTCTGGTTTTGACACTTTATTCAGCCTGGCCCTTTTGACCGATGGGAAGCGAGACTTCTTTGTAGCGCTGATTTGCCTTTCCAGGTTGCTTGGTTGGCCAAAAAGGGCGTATGCGTTTTTTCCTGAATATATTCAGGAAAAAACGCATACGCCCTTTTGGGCCAAGGGCATCATTGTCGAGGTTTTGCCGCTTTTCCTGTGCTTTAAAGGCGATTCGAATCTACCTCCTGAAATCTGATTCCTGCAATTCTGCCTTGCTTTCAAATCCTCTTCGTTGCCTTCCCTCAATATATTTGTGGAGGAGAGTTATCATTTCTAAGTCTGCAGGTTTGTGAATTGCAGTGCCCCTGAGCTCCATTTTTCAACTCGCTTTCTTGGGAGCTGGCCGCAAAAGCGCAGGTTTGCTTCAGGCCCTATTCTGGCTTCGGGCGGCAGGCTGAGCCTGTGGTTAATTCTTCTTCCTGATGGGAAAATAGAGTGACCTGTGCCTGTCCCAACACCTAGAGCTAGTCTCTCATTGGTTCCCCCTCTTCCCGTTCATCCTCAGGACAAATTGCAACCTGTACGGAACAGGAGGTTAAAGGTGCTGATTCTCCAGGCAGGGAGATTGCTAGTATAGCGGCTGGAATGGCGAACCGGAGCACAAGGAGAAGAGAAATGAGGTGCGTTTTAGAAACCTTTCCCGATCACACGGTGTACCATCTTCTGGGTTTCTCATGCATGTTTTCGATGTAGGAAGATGCCCTTGAACCTGGAGATTTGGGACCCATGGGATGGGTACCACACAGTATTACTTTAAAGGGTCTGCGTTTGCTCACCCAACCTCACCAAACCTCTCAGCCCCAAGAGTGTCCACCCTTATGTCTCATCCATCTGTGGGTCTACATATGGTCAATCCAGGTTGCATCACAGCCCCTGAACGAATTTTGTCAGAATTTCTCTCTCTTTCACTGTCTTTGTTTCACGGGTGTTTAAAAGTAATTGATTTGTATAATGGGGTTTAGCTGCTTTTCACTGCTGTGGTTATGCCGCTTTTCACCCACTTCACTCACTTACAGAGAGATATCAATACATAGGTTTTAAGATTCTTACTAGTCAGATATATTCTTGGGCGATGAATAGGGCGTGTTGAGTCCAGTTCACTGAGGAAGGAGTAGGTCTTGTCTATTACATATTGGGTTTATGGAACGCTATCTGAGCTAATTTGAAACCCTTGTTTTATGCATCACCCCACCTCACCTTTCCCGTTAAGCAGCCCTAGTGTGTTTTCTAAACGTGTGACTCTGACCTGTTATGTAATTCAGTTCAAGGGTAGCGGTTTTTACATTCCCTCTATAAGTGATATCTTATGATAAGTGTCTTTTTCTGTGTGACTTATTTCACTTAGAATCGTCGTACCCAAATCCACTCATCATGCTGCTACTAGCCTTATGACGTTGATTTCATGGCTGAGTGATATTCCATTGTACATAAGGACCACAACTTCTTTATCCATTCTTGTCTTTCCTGGGATATTTAAGGTGTGACAAAGTGGAGGTTCTTGTCAACAGAGCAGCCCTAAACTTTGGGGTGCCTGTGTCTTGCTGATTTTTAGTTTTCCCAATTTACACGCCCATGAGTGGAAGTGCCCTATGCTCTCTAAGCTGAGTTTTTTAGATGTTTCAGGACACACCGTACACTTCTCCAGAGTGGCTGTTGGCAATTTACATCCCGCCCATCAGCGTAGCAAGGCTCCCATTTCTCCATGGCCTGTCCTGCATTTCTGGTTTTGACACTTTATTCAGCCTGGCCCTTTTGACCGATGGGAAGCGAGACTTCTTTGTAGCGCTGATTTGCCTTTCCAGGTTGCTTGGTTGGCCAAAAAGGGCGTATGCGTTTTTTCCTGAATATATTCAGGAAAAAACGCATACGCCCTTTTTGGCCAAGGGCATCATTGTCGAGGTTTTGCCGCTTTTCCTGTGCTTTAAAGGCGATTCGAATCTACCTCCTGAAATCTGTTTCCTGCAATTCTGCCTTGCTTTCAAATCCTCTTCGTTGCCTTCCCTCAATATATTTGTGGACGAGAGTTATCATTTCTAAGTCTGCAGGTTTGTGAATTGCAGTGCCCCTGAGCTCCATTTTTCAACTCGCTTTCTTGGGAGCTGGCCGCAAAAGCGCAGGTTTGCTTCAGGCCCTATTCTGGCTTCGGGCGGCAGGCTGAGCCTGTGGTTAATTCTTCTTCCTGATGGGAAAATAGAGTGACCTGTGCCTGTCCCAACACCTAGAGCTAGTCTCTCATTGGTTCCCCCTCTTCCCGTTCATCCTCAGGACAAATTGCAACCTGTACGGAACAGGAGGTTAAAGGTGCTGATTCTCCAGGCAGGGAGATTGCTAGTATAGCGGCTGGAAAGGCGAACCGGAGCACAAGGAGATGAGAAATGAGGTGCGTTTTAGAAACCTTTCCCGATCACACGGTGTACCATCTTCTGGGTTTCTCATGTATGTTTTCGATGTACGAAGATGCCCTTGAACCTGGAGATTTGGGACCCATTGGATGGGTTCCACGCAGTATTACTTTAAAGGGTCTGCGTTTGCTCACCCAACCTCACCAAACCTCTCAGCCCCAAGAGTGTCCACCCTTATGTCTCATCCATCTGTGGGTCTACATATGGTCAATCCAGGTTGCATCACAGCCCCTGAACGAATTTTGTCAGAATTTCTCTCTCTTTCACTGTCTTTGTTTCACGGGTTTTTAAAAGTAATTGATTTGTATAATGGGGTTTAGCTGCTTTTCACTGCTGTGGTTATGCCGCTTTTCACCCACTTCACTCACTTACAGAGAGATATCAATACATAGGTTTTAAGATTCTTACTAGTCAGATATATTCTTGGGCGATGAATAGGGCGTGTTGAGTCCAGTTCACTGAGGAAGGAGTAGGTCTTGTCTATTACATATTGGGTTTATGGAACGCTATCTGAGCTAATTTGAAACCCTTGTTTTATGCATCACCCCACCTCACCTTTCCCGTTAAGCAGCCCTAGTGTGTTTTCTAAACGTGTGACTCTGACCTGTTATGTAATTCAGTTCAAGGGTAGCGGTTTTTACATTCCCTCTATAAGTGATATCTATGATAAGTGTCTTTTTCTGTGTGACTTATTTCACTTAGAATCGTCGTACCCAAATCCACTCATCATGCTGCTACTAGCCTTATGACGTTGATTTCATGGCTGAGTGATATTCCATTGTACATAAGGACCACAACTTCTTTGTCCATTCTTGTCTTTCCTGGGATATTTAAGGTGTCACAAAGTGGAGGTTCTTGTCAACAGAGCAGCCCTAAACTTTGGGGTGCCTGTGTCTTGCTGATTTTTAGTTTTCCCAATTTACACGCCCATGAGTGGAAGTGCCCTATGCTCTCTAAGCTGAGTTTTTTAGATGTTTCAGGACACACCGTACACTTCTCCAGAGTGGCTGTTGGCAATTTACATCCCGCCCATCAGCGTAGCAAGGCTCCCATTTCTCCATGGCCTGTCCTGCATTTCTGGTTTTGACACTTTATTCAGCCTGGCCCTTTTGACCGATGGGAAGCGAGACTTCTTTGTAGCGCTGATTTGCCTTTCCAGGTTGCTTGGTTGGCCAAAAAGGGCGTATGCGTTTTTTCCTGAATATATTCAGGAAAAAACGCATACGCCCTTTTTGGCCAAGGGCATCATTGTCGAGGTTTTGCCGCTTTTCCTGTGCTTTAAAGGCGATTCGAATCTACCTCCTGAAATCTGATTCCTGCAATTCTGCCTTGCTTTCAAATCCTCTTCGTTGCCTTCCCTCAATATATTTGTGGACGAGAGTTATCATTTCTAAGTCTGCAGGTTTGTGAATTGCAGTGCCCCTGAGCTCCATTTTTCAACTCGCTTTCTTGGGAGCTGGCCGCAAAAGCGCAGGTTTGCTTCAGGCCCTATTCTGGCTTCGGGCGGCAGGCTGAGCCTGTGGTTAATTCTTCTTCCTGATGGGAAAATAGAGTGACCTGTGCCTGTCCCAACACCTAGAGCTAGTCTCTCATTGGTTCCCCCTCTTCCCGTTCATCCTCAGGACAAATTGCAACCTGTACGGAACAGGAGGTTAAAGGTGCTGATTCTCCAGGCAGGGAGATTGCTAGTATAGCGGCTGGAATGGCGAACCGGAGCACAAGGAGAAGAGAAATGAGGTGCGTTTTAGAAACCTTTCCCGATCACACGGTGTACCATCTTCTGGGTTTCTCATGCATGTTTTCGATGTAGGAAGATGCCCTTGAACCTGGAGATTTGGGACCCATGGGATGGGTACCACACAGTATTACTTTAAAGGGTCTGCGTTTGCTCACCCAACCTCACCAAACCTCTCAGCCCCAAGAGTGTCCACCCTTATGTCTCATCCATCTGTGGGTCTACATATGGTCAATCCAGGTTGCATCACAGCCCCTGAACGAATTTTGTCAGAATTTCTCTCTCTTTCACTGTCTTTGTTTCACGGGTGTTTAAAAGTAATTGATTTGTATAATGGGGTTTAGCTGCTTTTCACTGCTGTGGTTATGCCGCTTTTCACCCACTTCACTCACTTACAGAGAGATATCAATACATAGGTTTTAAGATTCTTACTAGTCAGATATATTCTTGGGCGATGAATAGGGCGTGTTGAGTCCAGTTCACTGAGGAAGGAGTAGGTCTTGTCTATTACATATTGGGTTTATGGAACGCTATCTGAGCTAATTTGAAACCCTTGTTTTATGCATCACCCCACCTCACCTTTCCCGTTAAGCAGCCCTAGTGTGTTTTCTAAACGTGTGACTCTGACCTGTTATGTAATTCAGTTCAAGGGTAGCGGTTTTTACATTCCCTCTATAAGTGATATCTTATGATAAGTGTCTTTTTCTGTGTGACTTATTTCACTTAGAATCGTCGTACCCAAATCCACTCATCATGCTGCTACTAGCCTTATGACGTTGATTTCATGGCTGAGTGATATTCCATTGTACATAAGGACCACAACTTCTTTATCCATTCTTGTCTTTCCTGGGATATTTAAGGTGTGACAAAGTGGAGGTTCTTGTCAACAGAGCAGCCCTAAACTTTGGGGTGCCTGTGTCTTGCTGATTTTTAGTTTTCCCAATTTACACGCCCATGAGTGGAAGTGCCCTATGCTCTCTAAGCTGAGTTTTTTAGATGTTTCAGGACACACCGTACACTTCTCCAGAGTGGCTGTTGGCAATTTACATCCCGCCCATCAGCGTAGCAAGGCTCCCATTTCTCCATGGCCTGTCCTGCATTTCTGGTTTTGACACTTTATTCAGCCTGGCCCTTTTGACCGATGGGAAGCGAGACTTCTTTGTAGCGCTGATTTGCCTTTCCAGGTTGCTTGGTTGGCCAAAAAGGGCGTATGCGTTTTTTCCTGAATATATTCAGGAAAAAACGCATACGCCCTTTTGGGCCAAGGGCATCATTGTCGAGGTTTTGCCGCTTTTCCTGTGCTTTAAAGGCGATTCGAATCTACCTCCTGAAATCTGATTCCTGCAATTCTGCCTTGCTTTCAAATCCTCTTCGTTGCCTTCCCTCAATATATTTGTGGAGGAGAGTTATCATTTCTAAGTCTGCAGGTTTGTGAATTGCAGTGCCCCTGAGCTCCATTTTTCAACTCGCTTTCTTGGGAGCTGGCCGCAAAAGCGCAGGTTTGCTTCAGGCCCTATTCTGGCTTCGGGCGGCAGGCTGAGCCTGTGGTTAATTCTTCTTCCTGATGGGAAAATAGAGTGACCTGTGCCTGTCCCAACACCTAGAGCTAGTCTCTCATTGGTTCCCCCTCTTCCCGTTCATCCTCAGGACAAATTGCAACCTGTACGGAACAGGAGGTTAAAGGTGCTGATTCTCCAGGCAGGGAGATTGCTAGTATAGCGGCTGGAATGGCGAACCGGAGCACAAGGAGAAGAGAAATGAGGTGCGTTTTAGAAACCTTTCCCGATCACACGGTGTACCATCTTCTGGGTTTCTCATGCATGTTTTCGATGTAGGAAGATGCCCTTGAACCTGGAGATTTGGGACCCATGGGATGGGTACCACACAGTATTACTTTAAAGGGTCTGCGTTTGCTCACCCAACCTCACCAAACCTCTCAGCCCCAAGAGTGTCCACCCTTATGTCTCATCCATCTGTGGGTCTACATATGGTCAATCCAGGTTGCATCACAGCCCCTGAACGAATTTTGTCAGAATTTCTCTCTCTTTCACTGTCTTTGTTTCACGGGTGTTTAAAAGTAATTGATTTGTATAATGGGGTTTAGCTGCTTTTCACTGCTGTGGTTATGCCGCTTTTCACCCACTTCACTCACTTACAGAGAGATATCAATACATAGGTTTTAAGATTCTTACTAGTCAGATATATTCTTGGGCGATGAATAGGGCGTGTTGAGTCCAGTTCACTGAGGAAGGAGTAGGTCTTGTCTATTACATATTGGGTTTATGGAACGCTATCTGAGCTAATTTGAAACCCTTGTTTTATGCATCACCCCACCTCACCTTTCCCGTTAAGCAGCCCTAGTGTGTTTTCTAAACGTGTGACTCTGACCTGTTATGTAATTCAGTTCAAGGGTAGCGGTTTTTACATTCCCTCTATAAGTGATACCTTATGATAAGTGTCTTTTTCTGTGTGACTTATTTCACTTAGAATCGTCGTACCCAAATCCACTCATCATGCTGCTACTAGCCTTATGACGTTGATTTCATGGCTGAGTGATATTCCATTGTACATAAGGACCACAACTTCTTTATCCATTCTTGTCTTTCCTGGGATATTTAAGGTGTGACAAAGTGGAGGTTCTTGTCAACAGAGCAGCCCTAAACTTTGGGGTGCCTGTGTCTTGCTGATTTTTAGTTTTCCCAATTTACACGCCCATGAGTGGAAGTGCCCTATGCTCTCTAAGCTGAGTTTTTTAGATGTTTCAGGACACACCGTACACTTCTCCAGAGTGGCTGTTGGCAATTTACATCCCGCCCATCAGCGTAGCAAGGCTCCCATTTCTCCATGGCCTGTCCTGTATTTCTGGTTTTGACACTTTATTCAGCCTGGCCCTTTTGACCGATGGGAAGCGAGACTTCTTTGTAGCGCTGATTTGCCTTTCCAGGTTGCTTGGTTGGCCAAAAAGGGCGTATGCGTTTTTTCCTGAATATATTCAGGAAAAAACGCATACGCCCTTTTTGGCCAAGGGCATCATTGTCGAGGTTTTGCCGCTTTTCCTGTGCTTTAAAGGCGATTCGAATCTACCTCCTGAAATCTGTTTCCTGCAATTCTGCCTTGCTTTCAAATCCTCTTCGTTGCCTTCCCTCAATATATTTGTGGACGAGAGTTATCATTTCTAAGTCTGCAGGTTTGTGAATTGCAGTGCCCCTGAGCTCCATTTTTCAACTCGCTTTCTTGGGAGCTGGCCGCAAAAGCGCAGGTTTGCTTCAGGCCCTATTCTGGCTTCGGGCGGCAGGCTGAGCCTGTGGTTAATTCTTCTTCCTGATGGGAAAATAGAGTGACCTGTGCCTGTCCCAACACCTAGAGCTAGTCTCTCATTGGTTCCCCCTCTTCCCGTTCATCCTCAGGACAAATTGCAACCTGTTTGGTACAGGAGGTTAAAGGTGCTGATTCTCCAGGCAGGGAGATTGCTAGTATAGCGGCTGGAAAGGCGAACCGGAGCACAAGGAGATGAGAAATGAGGTGCGTTTTAGAAACCTTTCCCGATCACACGGTGTACCATCTTCTGGGTTTCTCATGTATGTTTTCGATGTACGAAGATGCCCTTGAACCTGGAGATTTGGGACCCATTGGATGGGTTCCACGCAGTATTACTTTAAAGGGTCTGCGTTTGCTCACCCAACCTCACCAAACCTCTCAGCCCCAAGAGTGTCCACCCTTATGCCTCATCCATCTGTGGGTCTACATATGGTCAATCCAGGTTGCATCACAGCCCCTGAACGAATTTTGTCAGAATTTCTCTCTCTTTCACTGTCTTTGTTTCACGGGTTTTTAAAAGTAATTGATTTGTATAATGGGGTTTAGCTGCTTTTCACTGCTGTGGTTATGCCGCTTTTCACCCACTTCACTCACTTACAGAGAGATATCAATACATAGGTTTTAAGATTCTTACTAGTCAGATATATTCTTGGGCGATGAATAGGGCGTGTTGAGTCCAGTTCACTGTGGAAGGAGTAGGTCTTGTCTATTACATATTGGGTTTATGGAACGCTATCTGAGCTAATTTGAAACCCTTGTTTTATGCATCACCCCACCTCACCTTTCCCGTTAAGCAGCCCTAGTGTGTTTTCTAAACGTGTGACTCTGACCTGTTATGTAATTCAGTTCAAGGGTAGCGGTTTTTACATTCCCTCTATAAGTGATATCTATGATAAGTGTCTTTTTCTGTGTGACTTATTTCACTTAGAATCGTCGTACCCAAATCCACTCATCATGCTGCTACTAGCCTTATGACGTTGATTTCATGGCTGAGTGATATTCCATTGTACATAAGGACCACAACTTCTTTGTCCATTCTTGTCTTTCCTGGGATATTTAAGGTGTCACAAAGTGGAGGTTCTTGTCAACAGAGCAGCCCTAAACTTTGGGGTGCCTGTGTCTTGCTGATTTTTAGTTTTCCCAATTTACACGCCCATGAGTGGAAGTGCCCTATGCTCTCTAAGCTGAGTTTTTTAGATGTTTCAGGACACACCGTACACTTCTCCAGAGTGGCTGTTGGCAATTTACATCCCGCCCATCAGCGTAGCAAGGCTCCCATTTCTCCATGGCCTGTCCTGCATTTCTGGTTTTGACACTTTATTCAGCCTGGCCCTTTTGACCGATGGGAAGCGAGACTTCTTTGTAGCGCTGATTTGCCTTTCCAGGTTGCTTGGTTGGCCAAAAAGGGCGTATGCGTTTTTTCCTGAATATATTCAGGAAAAAACGCATACGCCCTTTTTGGCCAAGGGCATCATTGTCGAGGTTTTGCCGCTTTTCCTGTGCTTTAAAGGCGATTCGAATCTACCTCCTGAAATCTGATTCCTGCAATTCTGCCTTGCTTTCAAATCCTCTTCGTTGCCTTCCCTCAATATATTTGTGGAGGAGAGTTATCATTTCTAAGTCTGCAGGTTTGTGAATTGCAGTGCCCCTGAGCTCCATTTTTCAACTCGCTTTCTTGGGAGCTGGCCGCAAAAGCGCAGGTTTGCTTCAGGCCCTATTCTGGCTTCGGGCGGCAGGCTGAGCCTGTGGTTAATTCTTCTTCCTGATGGGAAAATAGAGTGACCTGTGCCTGTCCCAACACCTAGAGCTAGTCTCTCATTGGTTCCCCCTCTTCCCGTTCATCCTCAGGACAAATTGCAACCTGTACGGAACAGGAGGTTAAAGGTGCTGATTCTCCAGGCAGGGAGATTGCTAGTATAGCGGCTGGAATGGCGAACCGGAGCACAAGGAGAAGAGAAATGAGGTGCGTTTTAGAAACCTTTCCCGATCACACGGTGTACCATCTTCTGGGTTTCTCATGCATGTTTTCGATGTAGGAAGATGCCCTTGAACCTGGAGATTTGGGACCCATGGGATGGGTACCACACAGTATTACTTTAAAGGGTCTGCGTTTGCTCACCCAACCTCACCAAACCTCTCAGCCCCAAGAGTGTCCACCCTTATGTCTCATCCATCTGTGGGTCTACATATGGTCAATCCAGGTTGCATCACAGCCCCTGAACGAATTTTGTCAGAATTTCTCTCTCTTTCACTGTCTTTGTTTCACGGGTTTTTAAAAGTAATTGATTTGTATAATGGGGTTTAGCTGCTTTTCACTGCTGTGGTTATGCCGCTTTTCACCCACTTCACTCACTTACAGAGAGATATCAATACATAGGTTTTAAGATTCTTACTAGTCAGATATATTCTTGGGCGATGAATAGGGCGTGTTGAGTCCAGTTCACTGAGGAAGGAGTAGGTCTTGTCTATTACATATTGGGTTTATGGAACGCTATCTGAGCTAATTTGAAACCCTTGTTTTATGCATCACCCCACCTCACCTTTCCCGTTAAGCAGCCCTAGTGTGTTTTCTAAACGTGTGACTCTGACCTGTTATGTAATTCAGTTCAAGGGTAGCGGTTTTTACATTCCCTCTATAAGTGATATCTTATGATAAGTGTCTTTTTCTGTGTGACTTATTTCACTTAGAATCGTCGTACCCAAATCCACTCATCATGCTGCTACTAGCCTTATGACGTTGATTTCATGGCTGAGTGATATTCCATTGTACATAAGGACCACAACTTCTTTATCCATTCTTGTCTTTCCTGGGATATTTAAGGTGTGACAAAGTGGAGGTTCTTGTCAACAGAGCAGCCCTAAACTTTGGGGTGCCTGTGTCTTGCTGATTTTTAGTTTTCCCAATTTACACGCCCATGAGTGGAAGTGCCCTATGCTCTCTAAGCTGAGTTTTTTAGATGTTTCAGGACACACCGTACACTTCTCCAGAGTGGCTGTTGGCAATTTACATCCCGCCCATCAGCGTAGCAAGGCTCCCATTTCTCCATGGCCTGTCCTGCATTTCTGGTTTTGACACTTTATTCAGCCTGGCCCTTTTGACCGATGGGAAGCGAGACTTCTTTGTAGCGCTGATTTGCCTTTCCAGGTTGCTTGGTTGGCCAAAAAGGGCGTATGCGTTTTTTCCCTGAATATATTCAGGAAAAAACGCATACGCCCTTTTTGGCCAAGGGCATCATTGTCGAGGTTTTGCCGCTTTTCCTGTGCTTTAAAGGCGATTCGAATCTACCTCCTGAAATCTGATTCCTGCAATTCTGCCTTGCTTTCAAATCCTCTTCGTTGCCTTCCCTCAATATATTTGTGGAGGAGAGTTATCATTTCTAAGTCTGCAGGTTTGTGAATTGCAGTGCCCCTGAGCTCCATTTTTCAACTCGCTTTCTTGGGAGCTGGCCGCAAAAGCGCAGGTTTGCTTCAGGCCCTATTCTGGCTTCGGGCGGCAGGCTGAGCCTGTGGTTAATTCTTCTTCCTGATGGGAAAATAGAGTGACCTGTGCCTGTCCCAACACCTAGAGCTAGTCTCTCATTGGTTCCCCCTCTTCCCGTTCATCCTCAGGACAAATTGCAACCTGTACGGAACAGGAGGTTAAAGGTGCTGATTCTCCAGGCAGGGAGATTGCTAGTATAGCGGCTGGAATGGCGAACCGGAGCACAAGGAGAAGAGAAATGAGGTGCGTTTTAGAAACCTTTCCCGATCACACGGTGTACCATCTTCTGGGTTTCTCATGCATGTTTTCGATGTAGGAAGATGCCCTTGAACCTGGAGATTTGGGACCCATGGGATGGGTACCACACAGTATTACTTTAAAGGGTCTGCGTTTGCTCACCCAACCTCACCAAACCTCTCAGCCCCAAGAGTGTCCACCCTTATGTCTCATCCATCTGTGGGTCTACATATGGTCAATCCAGGTTGCATCACAGCCCCTGAACGAATTTTGTCAGAATTTCTCTCTCTTTCACTGTCTTTGTTTCACGGGTGTTTAAAAGTAATTGATTTGTATAATGGGGTTTAGCTGCTTTTCACTGCTGTGGTTATGCCGCTTTTCACCCACTTCACTCACTTACAGAGAGATATCAATACATAGGTTTTAAGATTCTTACTAGTCAGATATATTCTTGGGCGATGAATAGGGCGTGTTGAGTCCAGTTCACTGAGGAAGGAGTAGGTCTTGTCTATTACATATTGGGTTTATGGAACGCTATCTGAGCTAATTTGAAACCCTTGTTTTATGCATCACCCCACCTCACCTTTCCCGTTAAGCAGCCCTAGTGTGTTTTCTAAACGTGTGACTCTGACCTGTTATGTAATTCAGTTCAAGGGTAGCGGTTTTTACATTCCCTCTATAAGTGATATCTTATGATAAGTGTCTTTTTCTGTGTGACTTATTTCACTTAGAATCGTCGTACCCAAATCCACTCATCATGCTGCTACTAGCCTTATGACGTTGATTTCATGGCTGAGTGATATTCCATTGTACATAAGGACCACAACTTCTTTATCCATTCTTGTCTTTCCTGGGATATTTAAGGTGTGACAAAGTGGAGGTTCTTGTCAACAGAGCAGCCCTAAACTTTGGGGTGCCTGTGTCTTGCTGATTTTTAGTTTTCCCAATTTACACGCCCATGAGTGGAAGTGCCCTATGCTCTCTAAGCTGAGTTTTTTAGATGTTTCAGGACACACCGTACACTTCTCCAGAGTGGCTGTTGGCAATTTACATCCCGCCCATCAGCGTAGCAAGGCTCCCATTTCTCCATGGCCTGTCCTGCATTTCTGGTTTTGACACTTTATTCAGCCTGGCCCTTTTGACCGATGGGAAGCGAGACTTCTTTGTAGCGCTGATTTGCCTTTCCAGGTTGCTTGGTTGGCCAAAAAGGGCGTATGCGTTTTTTCCTGAATATATTCAGGAAAAAACGCATACGCCCTTTTTGGCCAAGGGCATCATTGTCGAGGTTTTGCCGCTTTTCCTGTGCTTTAAAGGCGATTCGAATCTACCTCCTGAAATCTGTTTCCTGCAATTCTGCCTTGCTTTCAAATCCTCTTCGTTGCCTTCCCTCAATATATTTGTGGAGGAGAGTTATCATTTCTAAGTCTGCAGGTTTGTGAATTGCAGTGCCCCTGAGCTCCATTTTTCAACTCGCTTTCTTGGGAGCTGGCCGCAAAAGCGCAGGTTTGCTTCAGGCCCTATTCTGGCTTCGGGCGGCAGGCTGAGCCTGTGGTTAATTCTTCTTCCTGATGGGAAAATAGAGTGACCTGTGCCTGTCCCAACACCTAGAGCTAGTCTCTCATTGGTTCCCCCTCTTCCCGTTCATCCTCAGGACAAATTGCAACCTGTACGGAACAGGAGGTTAAAGGTGCTGATTCTCCAGGCAGGGAGATTGCTAGTATAGCGGCTGGAAAGGCGAACCGGAGCACAAGGAGATGAGAAATGAGGTGCGTTTTAGAAACCTTTCCCGATCACACGGTGTACCATCTTCTGGGTTTCTCATGTATGTTTTCGATGTACGAAGATGCCCTTGAACCTGGAGATTTGGGACCCATTGGATGGGTTCCACGCAGTATTACTTTAAAGGGTCTGCGTTTGCTCACCCAACCTCACCAAACCTCTCAGCCCCAAGAGTGTCCACCCTTATGTCTCATCCATCTGTGGGTCTACATATGGTCAATCCAGGTTGCATCACAGCCCCTGAACGAATTTTGTCAGAATTTCTCTCTCTTTCACTGTCTTTGTTTCACGGGTTTTTAAAAGTAATTGATTTGTATAATGGGGTTTAGCTGCTTTTCACTGCTGTGGTTATGCCGCTTTTCACCCACTTCACTCACTTACAGAGAGATATCAATACATAGGTTTTAAGATTCTTACTAGTCAGATATATTCTTGGGCGATGAATAGGGCGTGTTGAGTCCAGTTCACTGAGGAAGGAGTAGGTCTTGTCTATTACATATTGGGTTTATGGAACGCTATCTGAGCTAATTTGAAACCCTTGTTTTATGCATCACCCCACCTCACCTTTCCCGTTAAGCAGCCCTAGTGTGTTTTCTAAACGTGTGACTCTGACCTGTTATGTAATTCAGTTCAAGGGTAGCGGTTTTTACATTCCCTCTATAAGTGATATCTATGATAAGTGTCTTTTTCTGTGTGACTTATTTCACTTAGAATCGTCGTACCCAAATCCACTCATCATGCTGCTACTAGCCTTATGACGTTGATTTCATGGCTGAGTGATATTCCAT
Source organism: Balaenoptera borealis (assembly GCF_965194805.1). Classification (NCBI taxonomy): domain Eukaryota; kingdom Metazoa; phylum Chordata; class Mammalia; order Artiodactyla; family Balaenopteridae; genus Balaenoptera; species Balaenoptera borealis. The sequence goes on from NW_028122994.1 coordinate 37,221, forward strand.
TGTACATAAGGACCACAACTTCTTTGTCCATTCTTGTCTTTCCTGGGATATTTAAGGTGTCACAAAGTGGAGGTTCTTGTCAACAGAGCAGCCCTAAACTTTGGGGTGCCTGTGTCTTGCTGATTTTTAGTTTTCCCAATTTACACGCCCATGAGTGGAAGTGCCCTATGCTCTCTAAGCTGAGTTTTTTAGATGTTTCAGGACACACCGTACACTTCTCCAGAGTGGCTGTTGGCAATTTACATCCCGCCCATCAGCGTAGCAAGGCTCCCATTTCTCCATGGCCTGTCCTGCATTTCTGGTTTTGACACTTTATTCAGCCTGGCCCTTTTGACCGATGGGAAGCGAGACTTCTTTGTAGCGCTGATTTGCCTTTCCAGGTTGCTTGGTTGGCCAAAAAGGGCGTATGCGTTTTTTCCTGAATATATTCAGGAAAAAACGCATACGCCCTTTTTGGCCAAGGGCATCATTGTCGAGGTTTTGCCGCTTTTCCTGTGCTTTAAAGGCGATTCGAATCTACCTCCTGAAATCTGATTCCTGCAATTCTGCCTTGCTTTCAAATCCTCTTCGTTGCCTTCCCTCAATATATTTGTGGACGAGAGTTATCATTTCTAAGTCTGCAGGTTTGTGAATTGCAGTGCCCCTGAGCTCCATTTTTCAACTCGCTTTCTTGGGAGCTGGCCGCAAAAGCGCAGGTTTGCTTCAGGCCCTATTCTGGCTTCGGGCGGCAGGCTGAGCCTGTGGTTAATTCTTCTTCCTGATGGGAAAATAGAGTGACCTGTGCCTGTCCCAACACCTAGAGCTAGTCTCTCATTGGTTCCCCCTCTTCCCGTTCATCCTCAGGACAAATTGCAACCTGTACGGAACAGGAGGTTAAAGGTGCTGATTCTCCAGGCAGGGAGATTGCTAGTATAGCGGCTGGAATGGCGAACCGGAGCACAAGGAGAAGAGAAATGAGGTGCGTTTTAGAAACCTTTCCCGATCACACGGTGTACCATCTTCTGGGTTTCTCATGCATGTTTTCGATGTAGGAAGATGCCCTTGAACCTGGAGATTTGGGACCCATGGGATGGGTACCACACAGTATTACTTTAAAGGGTCTGCGTTTGCTCACCCAACCTCACCAAACCTCTCAGCCCCAAGAGTGTCCACCCTTATGTCTCATCCATCTGTGGGTCTACATATGGTCAATCCAGGTTGCATCACAGCCCCTGAACGAATTTTGTCAGAATTTCTCTCTCTTTCACTGTCTTTGTTTCACGGGTGTTTAAAAGTAATTGATTTGTATAATGGGGTTTAGCTGCTTTTCACTGCTGTGGTTATGCCGCTTTTCACCCACTTCACTCACTTACAGAGAGATATCAATACATAGGTTTTAAGATTCTTACTAGTCAGATATATTCTTGGGCGATGAATAGGGCGTGTTGAGTCCAGTTCACTGAGGAAGGAGTAGGTCTTGTCTATTACATATTGGGTTTATGGAACGCTATCTGAGCTAATTTGAAACCCTTGTTTTATGCATCACCCCACCTCACCTTTCCCGTTAAGCAGCCCTAGTGTGTTTTCTAAACGTGTGACTCTGACCTGTTATGTAATTCAGTTCAAGGGTAGCGGTTTTTACATTCCCTCTATAAGTGATACCTTATGATAAGTGTCTTTTTCTGTGTGACTTATTTCACTTAGAATCGTCGTACCCAAATCCACTCATCATGCTGCTACTAGCCTTATGACGTTGATTTCATGGCTGAGTGATATTCCATTGTACATAAGGACCACAACTTCTTTATCCATTCTTGTCTTTCCTGGGATATTTAAGGTGTGACAAAGTGGAGGTTCTTGTCAACAGAGCAGCCCTAAACTTTGGGGTGCCTGTGTCTTGCTGATTTTTAGTTTTCCCAATTTACACGCCCATGAGTGGAAGTGCCCTATGCTCTCTAAGCTGAGTTTTTTAGATGTTTCAGGACACACCGTACACTTCTCCAGAGTGGCTGTTGGCAATTTACATCCCGCCCATCAGCGTAGCAAGGCTCCCATTTCTCCATGGCCTGTCCTGTATTTCTGGTTTTGACACTTTATTCAGCCTGGCCCTTTTGACCGATGGGAAGCGAGACTTCTTTGTAGCGCTGATTTGCCTTTCCAGGTTGCTTGGTTGGCCAAAAAGGGCGTATGCGTTTTTTCCTGAATATATTCAGGAAAAAACGCATACGCCCTTTTTGGCCAAGGGCATCATTGTCGAGGTTTTGCCGCTTTTCCTGTGCTTTAAAGGCGATTCGAATCTACCTCCTGAAATCTGTTTCCTGCAATTCTGCCTTGCTTTCAAATCCTCTTCGTTGCCTTCCCTCAATATATTTGTGGACGAGAGTTATCATTTCTAAGTCTGCAGGTTTGTGAATTGCAGTGCCCCTGAGCTCCATTTTTCAACTCGCTTTCTTGGGAGCTGGCCGCAAAAGCGCAGGTTTGCTTCAGGCCCTATTCTGGCTTCGGGCGGCAGGCTGAGCCTGTGGTTAATTCTTCTTCCTGATGGGAAAATAGAGTGACCTGTGCCTGTCCCAACACCTAGAGCTAGTCTCTCATTGGTTCCCCCTCTTCCCGTTCATCCTCAGGACAAATTGCAACCTGTTTGGTACAGGAGGTTAAAGGTGCTGATTCTCCAGGCAGGGAGATTGCTAGTATAGCGGCTGGAAAGGCGAACCGGAGCACAAGGAGATGAGAAATGAGGTGCGTTTTAGAAACCTTTCCCGATCACACGGTGTACCATCTTCTGGGTTTCTCATGTATGTTTTCGATGTACGAAGATGCCCTTGAACCTGGAGATTTGGGACCCATTGGATGGGTTCCACGCAGTATTACTTTAAAGGGTCTGCGTTTGCTCACCCAACCTCACCAAACCTCTCAGCCCCAAGAGTGTCCACCCTTATGCCTCATCCATCTGTGGGTCTACATATGGTCAATCCAGGTTGCATCACAGCCCCTGAACGAATTTTGTCAGAATTTCTCTCTCTTTCACTGTCTTTGTTTCACGGGTTTTTAAAAGTAATTGATTTGTATAATGGGGTTTAGCTGCTTTTCACTGCTGTGGTTATGCCGCTTTTCACCCACTTCACTCACTTACAGAGAGATATCAATACATAGGTTTTAAGATTCTTACTAGTCAGATATATTCTTGGGCGATGAATAGGGCGTGTTGAGTCCAGTTCACTGTGGAAGGAGTAGGTCTTGTCTATTACATATTGGGTTTATGGAACGCTATCTGAGCTAATTTGAAACCCTTGTTTTATGCATCACCCCACCTCACCTTTCCCGTTAAGCAGCCCTAGTGTGTTTTCTAAACGTGTGACTCTGACCTGTTATGTAATTCAGTTCAAGGGTAGCGGTTTTTACATTCCCTCTATAAGTGATATCTATGATAAGTGTCTTTTTCTGTGTGACTTATTTCACTTAGAATCGTCGTACCCAAATCCACTCATCATGCTGCTACTAGCCTTATGACGTTGATTTCATGGCTGAGTGATATTCCATTGTACATAAGGACCACAACTTCTTTGTCCATTCTTGTCTTTCCTGGGATATTTAAGGTGTCACAAAGTGGAGGTTCTTGTCAACAGAGCAGCCCTAAACTTTGGGGTGCCTGTGTCTTGCTGATTTTTAGTTTTCCCAATTTACACGCCCATGAGTGGAAGTGCCCTATGCTCTCTAAGCTGAGTTTTTTAGATGTTTCAGGACACACCGTACACTTCTCCAGAGTGGCTGTTGGCAATTTACATCCCGCCCATCAGCGTAGCAAGGCTCCCATTTCTCCATGGCCTGTCCTGCATTTCTGGTTTTGACACTTTATTCAGCCTGGCCCTTTTGACCGATGGGAAGCGAGACTTCTTTGTAGCGCTGATTTGCCTTTCCAGGTTGCTTGGAACCCATCCCATCCCATGGAACCCATATATTCAGGAAAAAACGCATACGCCCTTTTTGGCCAAGGGCATCATTGTCGAGGTTTTGCCGCTTTTCCTGTGCTTTAAAGGCGATTCGAATCTACCTCCTGAAATCTGTTTCCTGCAATTCTGCCTTGCTTTCAAATCCTCTTCGTTGCCTTCCCTCAATATATTTGTGGACGAGAGTTATCATTTCTAAGTCTGCAGGTTTGTGAATTGCAGTGCCCCTGAGCTCCATTTTTCAACTCGCTTTCTTGGGAGCTGGCCGCAAAAGCGCAGGTTTGCTTCAGGCCCTATTCTGGCTTCGGGCGGCAGGCTGAGCCTGTGGTTAATTCTTCTTCCTGATGGGAAAATAGAGTGACCTGTGCCTGTCCCAACACCTAGAGCTAGTCTCTCATTGGTTCCCCCTCTTCCCGTTCATCCTCAGGACAAATTGCAACCTGTTTGGTACAGGAGGTTAAAGGTGCTAATTCTCCAGGCAGGGAGATTACTAGTATAGCGGCTGGAAAGGCGAACCGGAGCACAAGGAGATGAGAAATGAGGTGCGTTTTAGAAACCTTTCCCGATCACACGGTGTACCATCTTCTGGGTTTCTCATGTATGTTTTCGATGTACGAAGATGCCCTTGAACCTGGAGATTTGGGACCCATTGGATGGGTTCCACGCAGTATTACTTTAAAGGGTCTGCGTTTGCTCACCCAACCTCACCAAACCTCTCAGCCCCAAGAGTGTCCACCCTTATGCCTCATCCATCTGTGGGTCTACATATGGTCAATCCAGGTTGCATCACAGCCCCTGAACGAATTTTGTCAGAATTTCTCTCTCTTTCACTGTCTTTGTTTCACGGGTTTTTAAAAGTAATTGATTTGTATAATGGGGTTTAGCTGCTTTTCACTGCTGTGGTTATGCCGCTTTTCACCCACTTCACTCACTTACAGAGAGATATCAATACATAGGTTTTAAGATTCTTACTAGTCAGATATATTCTTGGGCGATGAATAGGGCGTGTTGAGTCCAGTTCACTGTGGAAGGAGTAGGTCTTGTCTATTACATATTGGGTTTATGGAACGCTATCTGAGCTAATTTGAAACCCTTGTTTTATGCATCACCCCACCTCACCTTTCCCGTTAAGCAGCCCTAGTGTGTTTTCTAAACGTGTGACTCTGACCTGTTATGTAATTCAGTTCAAGGGTAGCGGTTTTTACATTCCCTCTATAAGTGATATCTATGATAAGTGTCTTTTTCTGTGTGACTTATTTCACTTAGAATCGTCGTACCCAAATCCACTCATCATGCTGCTACTAGCCTTATGACGTTGATTTCATGGCTGAGTGATATTCCATTGTACATAAGGACCACAACTTCTTTGTCCATTCTTGTCTTTCCTGGGATATTTAAGGTGTCACAAAGTGGAGGTTCTTGTCAACAGAGCAGCCCTAAACTTTGGGGTGCCTGTGTCTTGCTGATTTTTAGTTTTCCCAATTTACACGCCCATGAGTGGAAGTGCCCTATGCTCTCTAAGCTGAGTTTTTTAGATGTTTCAGGACACACCGTACACTTCTCCAGAGTGGCTGTTGGCAATTTACATCCCGCCCATCAGCGTAGCAAGGCTCCCATTTCTCCATGGCCTGTCCTGCATTTCTGGTTTTGACACTTTATTCAGCCTGGCCCTTTTGACCGATGGGAAGCGAGACTTCTTTGTAGCGCTGATTTGCCTTTCCAGGTTGCTTGGAACCCATCCCATCCCATGGAACCCATATATTCAGGAAAAAACGCATACGCCCTTTTTGGCCAAGGGCATCATTGTCGAGGTTTTGCCGCTTTTCCTGTGCTTTAAAGGCGATTCGAATCTACCTCCTGAAATCTGTTTCCTGCAATTCTGCCTTGCTTTCAAATCCTCTTCGTTGCCTTCCCTCAATATATTTGTGGACGAGAGTTATCATTTCTAAGTCTGCAGGTTTGTGAATTGCAGTGCCCCTGAGCTCCATTTTTCAACTCGCTTTCTTGGGAGCTGGCCGCAAAAGCGCAGGTTTGCTTCAGGCCCTATTCTGGCTTCGGGCGGCAGGCTGAGCCTGTGGTTAATTCTTCTTCCTGATGGGAAAATAGAGTGACCTGTGCCTGTCCCAACACCTAGAGCTAGTCTCTCATTGGTTCCCCCTCTTCCCGTTCATCCTCAGGACAAATTGCAACCTGTTTGGTACAGGAGGTTAAAGGTGCTAATTCTCCAGGCAGGGAGATTACTAGTATAGCGGCTGGAAAGGCGAACCGGAGCACAAGGAGATGAGAAATGAGGTGCGTTTTAGAAACCTTTCCCGATCACACGGTGTACCATCTTCTGGGTTTCTCATGTATGTTTTCGATGTACGAAGATGCCCTTGAACCTGGAGATTTGGGACCCATTGGATGGGTTCCACGCAGTATTACTTTAAAGGGTCTGCGTTTGCTCACCCAACCTCACCAAACCTCTCAGCCCCAAGAGTGTCCACCCTTATGCCTCATCCATCTGTGGGTCTACATATGGTCAATCCAGGTTGCATCACAGCCCCTGAACGAATTTTGTCAGAATTTCTCTCTCTTTCACTGTCTTTGTTTCACGGGTTTTTAAAAGTAATTGATTTGTATAATGGGGTTTAGCTGCTTTTCACTGCTGTGGTTATGCCGCTTTTCACCCACTTCACTCACTTACAGAGAGATATCAATACATAGGTTTTAAGATTCTTACTAGTCAGATATATTCTTGGGCGATGAATAGGGCGTGTTGAGTCCAGTTCACTGTGGAAGGAGTAGGTCTTGTCTATTACATATTGGGTTTATGGAACGCTATCTGAGCTAATTTGAAACCCTTGTTTTATGCATCACCCCACCTCACCTTTCCCGTTAAGCAGCCCTAGTGTGTTTTCTAAACGTGTGACTCTGACCTGTTATGTAATTCAGTTCAAGGGTAGCGGTTTTTACATTCCCTCTATAAGTGATATCTATGATAAGTGTCTTTTTCTGTGTGACTTATTTCACTTAGAATCGTCGTACCCAAATCCACTCATCATGCTGCTACTAGCCTTATGACGTTGATTTCATGGCTGAGTGATATTCCATTGTACATAAGGACCACAACTTCTTTGTCCATTCTTGTCTTTCCTGGGATATTTAAGGTGTCACAAAGTGGAGGTTCTTGTCAACAGAGCAGCCCTAAACTTTGGGGTGCCTGTGTCTTGCTGATTTTTAGTTTTCCCAATTTACACGCCCATGAGTGGAAGTGCCCTATGCTCTCTAAGCTGAGTTTTTTAGATGTTTCAGGACACACCGTACACTTCTCCAGAGTGGCTGTTGGCAATTTACATCCCGCCCATCAGCGTAGCAAGGCTCCCATTTCTCCATGGCCTGTCCTGCATTTCTGGTTTTGACACTTTATTCAGCCTGGCCCTTTTGACCGATGGGAAGCGAGACTTCTTTGTAGCGCTGATTTGCCTTTCCAGGTTGCTTGGTTGGCCAAAAAGGGCGTATGCGTTTTTTCCTGAATATATTCAGGAAAAAACGCATATGCCCTTTTTGGCCAAGGGCATCATTGTCGAGGTTTTGCCGCTTTTCCTGTGCTTTAAAGGCGATTCGAATCTACCTCCTGAAATCTGATTCCTGCAATTCTGCCTTGCTTTCAAATCCTCTTCGTTGCCTTCCCTCAATATATTTGTGGACGAGAGTTATCATTTCTAAGTCTGCAGGTTTGTGAATTGCAGTGCCCCTGAGCTCCATTTTTCAACTCGCTTTCTTGGGAGCTGGCCGCAAAAGCGCAGGATTGCTTCAGGCCCTATTCTGGCTTCGGGCGGCAGGCTGAGCCTGTGGTTAATTCTTCTTCCTGATGGGAAAATAGAGTGACCTGTGCCTGTCCCAACACCTAGAGCTAGTCTCTCATTGGTTCCCCCTCTTCCCGTTCATCCTCAGGACAAATTGCAACCTGTACGGAACAGGAGGTTAAAGGTGCTGATTCTCCAAGCAGGGAGATTGCTAGTATAGCGGCTGGAATGGCGAACCGGAGCACAAGGAGATGAGAAATGAGGTGCGTTTTAGAAACCTTTCCCGATCACACGGTGTACCATCTTCTGGGTTTCTCATGCATGTTTTCGATGTAGGAAGATGCCCTTGAACCTGGAGATTTGGGACCCATGGGATGGGTACCACACAGTATTACTTTAAAGGGTCTGCGTTTGCTCACCCAACCTCACCAAACCTCTCAGCCCCAAGAGTGTCCACCCTTATGTCTCATCCATCTGTGGGTCTACATATGGTCAATCCAGGTTGCATCACAGCCCCTGAACGAATTTTGTCAGAATTTCTCTCTCTTTCACTGTCTTTGTTTCACGGGTGTTTAAAAGTAATTGATTTGTATAATGGGGTTTAGCTGCTTTTCACTGCTGTGGTTATGCCGCTTTTCACCCACTTCACTCACTTACAGAGAGATATCAATACATAGGTTTTAAGATTCTTACTAGTCAGATATATTCTTGGGCGATGAATAGGGCGTGTTGAGTCCAGTTCACTGAGGAAGGAGTAGGTCTTGTCTATTACATATTGGGTTTATGGAACGCTATCTGAGCTAATTTGAAACCCTTGTTTTATGCATCACCCCACCTCACCTTTCCCGTTAAGCAGCCCTAGTGTGTTTTCTAAACGTGTGACTCTGACCTGTTATGTAATTCAGTTCAAGGGTAGCGGTTTTTACATTCCCTCTATAAGTGATATCTATGATAAGTGTCTTTTTCTGTGTGACTTATTTCACTTAGAATCGTCGTACCCAAATCCACTCATCATGCTGCTACTAGCCTTATGACGTTGATTTCATGGCTGAGTGATATTCCATTGTACATAAGGACCACAACTTCTTTGTCCATTCTTGTCTTTCCTGGGATATTTAAGGTGTCACAAAGTGGAGGTTCTTGTCAACAGAGCAGCCCTAAACTTTGGGGTGCCTGTGTCTTGCTGATTTTTAGTTTTCCCAATTTACACGCCCATGAGTGGAAGTGCCCTATGCTCTCTAAGCTGAGTTTTTTAGATGTTTCAGGACACACCGTACACTTCTCCAGAGTGGCTGTTGGCAATTTACATCCCGCCCATCAGCGTAGCAAGGCTCCCATTTCTCCATGGCCTGTCCTGCATTTCTGGTTTTGACACTTTATTCAGCCTGGCCCTTTTGACCGATGGGAAGCGAGACTTCTTTGTAGCGCTGATTTGCCTTTCCAGGTTGCTTGGTTGGCCAAAAAGGGCGTATGCGTTTTTTCCTGAATATATTCAGGAAAAAACGCATACGCCCTTTTTGGCCAAGGGCATCATTGTCGAGGTTTTGCCGCTTTTCCTGTGCTTTAAAGGCGATTCGAATCTACCTCCTGAAATCTGATTCCTGCAATTCTGCCTTGCTTTCAAATCCTCTTCGTTGCCTTCCCTCAATATATTTGTGGACGAGAGTTATCATTTCTAAGTCTTCAGGTTTGTGAATTGCAGTGCCCCTGAGCTCCATTTTTCAACTCGCTTTCTTGGGAGCTGGCCGCAAAAGCGCAGGTTTGCTTCAGGCCCTATTCTGGCTTCGGGCGGCAGGCTGAGCCTGTGGTTAATTCTTCTTCCTGATGGGAAAATAGAGTGACCTGTGCCTGTCCCAACACCTAGAGCTAGTCTCTCATTGGTTCCCCCTCTTCCCGTTCATCCTCAGGACAAATTGCAACCTGTACGGAACAGGAGGTTAAAGGTGCTGATTCTCCAAGCAGGGAGATTGCTAGTATAGCGGCTGGAATGGCGAACCGGAGCACAAGGAGATGAGAAATGAGGTGCGTTTTAGAAACCTTTCCCGATCACACGGTGTACCATCTTCTGGGTTTCTCATGCATGTTTTCGATGTAGGAAGATGCCCTTGAACCTGGAGATTTGGGACCCATGGGATGGGTACCACACAGTATTACTTTAAAGGGTCTGCGTTTGCTCACCCAACCTCACCAAACCTCTCAGCCCCAAGAGTGTCCACCCTTATGTCTCATCCATCTGTGGGTCTACATATGGTCAATCCAGGTTGCATCACAGCCCCTGAACGAATTTTGTCAGAATTTCTCTCTCTTTCACTGTCTTTGTTTCACGGGTGTTTAAAAGTAATTGATTTGTATAATGGGGTTTAGCTGCTTTTCACTGCTGTGGTTATGCCGCTTTTCACCCACTTCACTCACTTACAGAGAGATATCAATACATAGGTTTTAAGATTCTTACTAGTCAGATATATTCTTGGGCGATGAATAGGGCGTGTTGAGTCCAGTTCACTGAGGAAGGAGTAGGTCTTGTCTATTACATATTGGGTTTATGGAACGCTATCTGAGCTAATTTGAAACCCTTGTTTTATGCATCACCCCACCTCACCTTTCCCGTTAAGCAGCCCTAGTGTGTTTTCTAAACGTGTGACTCTGACCTGTTATGTAATTCAGTTCAAGGGTAGCGGTTTTTACATTCCCTCTATAAGTGATACCTTATGATAAGTGTCTTTTTCTGTGTGACTTATTTCACTTAGAATCGTCGTACCCAAATCCACTCATCATGCTGCTACTAGCCTTATGACGTTGATTTCATGGCTGAGTGATATTCCATTGTACATAAGGACCACAACTTCTTTATCCATTCTTGTCTTTCCTGGGATATTTAAGGTGTGACAAAGTGGAGGTTCTTGTCAACAGAGCAGCCCTAAACTTTGGGGTGCCTGTGTCTTGCTGATTTTTAGTTTTCCCAATTTACACGCCCATGAGTGGAAGTGCCCTATGCTCTCTAAGCTGAGTTTTTTAGATGTTTCAGGACACACCGTACACTTCTCCAGAGTGGCTGTTGGCAATTTACATCCCGCCCATCAGCGTAGCAAGGCTCCCATTTCTCCATGGCCTGTCCTGTATTTCTGGTTTTGACACTTTATTCAGCCTGGCCCTTTTGACCGATGGGAAGCGAGACTTCTTTGTAGCGCTGATTTGCCTTTCCAGGTTGCTTGGTTGGCCAAAAAGGGCGTATGCGTTTTTTCCTGAATATATTCAGGAAAAAACGCATACGCCCTTTTTGGCCAAGGGCATCATTGTCGAGGTTTTGCCGCTTTTCCTGTGCTTTAAAGGCGATTCGAATCTACCTCCTGAAATCTGATTCCTGCAATTCTGCCTTGCTTTCAAATCCTCTTCGTTGCCTTCCCTCAATATATTTGTGGACGAGAGTTATCATTTCTAAGTCTGCAGGTTTGTGAATTGCAGTGCCCCTGAGCTCCATTTTTCAACTCGCTTTCTTGGGAGCTGGCCGCAAAAGCGCAGGTTTGCTTCAGGCCCTATTCTGGCTTCGGGCGGCAGGCTGAGCCTGTGGTTAATTCTTCTTCCTGATGGGAAAATAGAGTGACCTGTGCCTGTCCCAACACCTAGAGCTAGTCTCTCATTGGTTCCCCCTCTTCCCGTTCATCCTCAGGACAAATTGCAACCTGTTTGGTACAGGAGGTTAAAGGTGCTGATTCTCCAGGCAGGGAGATTGCTAGTATAGCGGCTGGAAAGGCGAACCGGAGCACAAGGAGATGAGAAATGAGGTGCGTTTTAGAAACCTTTCCCGATCACACGGTGTACCATCTTCTGGGTTTCTCATGTATGTTTTCGATGTACGAAGATGCCCTTGAACCTGGAGATTTGGGACCCATTGGATGGGTTCCACGCAGTATTACTTTAAAGGGTCTGCGTTTGCTCACCCAACCTCACCAAACCTCTCAGCCCCAAGAGTGTCCACCCTTATGCCTCATCCATCTGTGGGTCTACATATGGTCAATCCAGGTTGCATCACAGCCCCTGAACGAATTTTGTCAGAATTTCTCTCTCTTTCACTGTCTTTGTTTCACGGGTTTTTAAAAGTAATTGATTTGTATAATGGGGTTTAGCTGCTTTTCACTGCTGTGGTTATGCCGCTTTTCACCCACTTCACTCACTTACAGAGAGATATCAATACATAGGTTTTAAGATTCTTACTAGTCAGATATATTCTTGGGCGATGAATAGGGCGTGTTGAGTCCAGTTCACTGAGGAAGGAGTAGGTCTTGTCTATTACATATTGGGTTTATGGAACGCTATCTGAGCTAATTTGAAACCCTTGTTTTATGCATCACCCCACCTCACCTTTCCCGTTAAGCAGCCCTAGTGTGTTTTCTAAACGTGTGACTCTGACCTGTTATGTAATTCAGTTCAAGGGTAGCGGTTTTTACATTCCCTCTATAAGTGATATCTATGATAAGTGTCTTTTTCTGTGTGACTTATTTCACTTAGAATCGTCGTACCCAAATCCACTCATCATGCTGCTACTAGCCTTATGACGTTGATTTCATGGCTGAGTGATATTCCATTGTACATAAGGACCACAACTTCTTTGTCCATTCTTGTCTTTCCTGGGATATTTAAGGTGTCACAAAGTGGAGGTTCTTGTCAACAGAGCAGCCCTAAACTTTGGGGTGCCTGTGTCTTGCTGATTTTTAGTTTTCCCAATTTACACGCCCATGAGTGGAAGTGCCCTATGCTCTCTAAGCTGAGTTTTTTAGATGTTTCAGGACACACCGTACACTTCTCCAGAGTGGCTGTTGGCAATTTACATCCCGCCCATCAGCGTAGCAAGGCTCCCATTTCTCCATGGCCTGTCCTGCATTTCTGGTTTTGACACTTTATTCAGCCTGGCCCTTTTGACCGATGGGAAGCGAGACTTCTTTGTAGCGCTGATTTGCCTTTCCAGGTTGCTTGGTTGGCCAAAAAGGGCGTATGCGTTTTTTCCTGAATATATTCAGGAAAAAACGCATACGCCCTTTTTGGCCAAGGGCATCATTGTCGAGGTTTTGCCGCTTTTCCTGTGCTTTAAAGGCGATTCGAATCTACCTCCTGAAATCTGATTCCTGCAATTCTGCCTTGCTTTCAAATCCTCTTCGTTGCCTTCCCTCAATATATTTGTGGACGAGAGTTATCATTTCTAAGTCTGCAGGTTTGTGAATTGCAGTGCCCCTGAGCTCCATTTTTCAACTCGCTTTCTTGGGAGCTGGCCGCAAAAGCGCAGGTTTGCTTCAGGCCCTATTCTGGCTTCGGGCGGCAGGCTGAGCCTGTGGTTAATTCTTCTTCCTGATGGGAAAATAGAGTGACCTGTGCCTGTCCCAACACCTAGAGCTAGTCTCTCATTGGTTCCCCCTCTTCCCGTTCATCCTCAGGACAAATTGCAACCTGTTTGGTACAGGAGGTTAAAGGTGCTGATTCTCCAGGCAGGGAGATTGCTAGTATAGCGGCTGGAAAGGCGAACCGGAGCACAAGGAGATGAGAAATGAGGTGCGTTTTAGAAACCTTTCCCGATCACACGGTGTACCATCTTCTGGGTTTCTCATGTATGTTTTCGATGTAGGAAGATGCCCTTGAACCTGGAGATTTGGGACCCATGGGATGGGTTCCACGCAGTATTACTTTAAAGGGTCTGCGTTTGCTCACCCAACCTCACCAAACCTCTCAGCCCCAAGAGTGTCCACCCTTATGTCTCATCCATCTGTGGGTCTACATATGGTCAATCCAGGTTGCATCACAGCCCCTGAACGAATTTTGTCAGAATTTCTCTCTCTTTCACTGTCTTTGTTTCACGGGTTTTTAAAAGTAATTGATTTGTATAATGGGGTTTAGCTGCTTTTCACTGCTGTGGTTATGCCGCTTTTCACCCACTTCACTCACTTACAGAGAGATATCAATACATAGGTTTTAAGATTCTTACTAGTCAGATATATTCTTGGGCGATGAATAGGGCGTGTTGAGTCCAGTTCACTGAGGAAGGAGTAGGTCTTGTCTATTACATATTGGGTTTATGGAACGCTATCTGAGCTAATTTGAAACCCTTGTTTTATGCATCACCCCACCTCACCTTTCCCGTTAAGCAGCCCTAGTGTGTTTTCTAAACGTGTGACTCTGACCTGTTATGTAATTCAGTTCAAGGGTAGCGGTTTTTACATTCCCTCTATAAGTGATATCTTATGATAAGTGTCTTTTTCTGTGTGACTTATTTCACTTAGAATCGTCGTACCCAAATCCACTCATCATGCTGCTACTAGCCTTATGACGTTGATTTCATGGCTGAGTGATATTCCATTGTACATAAGGACCACAACTTCTTTATCCATTCTTGTCTTTCCTGGGATATTTAAGGTGTGACAAAGTGGAGGTTCTTGTCAACAGAGCAGCCCTAAACTTTGGGGTGCCTGTGTCTTGCTGATTTTTAGTTTTCCCAATTTACACGCCCATGAGTGGAAGTGCCCTATGCTCTCTAAGCTGAGTTTTTTAGATGTTTCAGGACACACCGTACACTTCTCCAGAGTGGCTGTTGGCAATTTACATCCCGCCCATCAGCGTAGCAAGGCTCCCATTTCTCCATGGCCTGTCCTGCATTTCTGGTTTTGACACTTTATTCAGCCTGGCCCTTTTGACCGATGGGAAGCGAGACTTCTTTGTAGCGCTGATTTGCCTTTCCAGGTTGCTTGGTTGGCCAAAAAGGGCGTATGCGTTTTTTCCTGAATATATTCAGGAAAAAACGCATACGCCCTTTTTGGCCAAGGGCATCATTGTCGAGGTTTTGCCGCTTTTCCTGTGCTTTAAAGGCGATTCGAATCTACCTCCTGAAATCTGTTTCCTGCAATTCTGCCTTGCTTTCAAATCCTCTTCGTTGCCTTCCCTCAATATATTTGTGGACGAGAGTTATCATTTCTAAGTCTGCAGGTTTGTGAATTGCAGTGCCCCTGAGCTCCATTTTTCAACTCGCTTTCTTGGGAGCTGGCCGCAAAAGCGCAGGTTTGCTTCAGGCCCTATTCTGGCTTCGGGCGGCAGGCTGAGCCTGTGGTTAATTCTTCTTCCTGATGGGAAAATAGAGTGACCTGTGCCTGTCCCAACACCTAGAGCTAGTCTCTCATTGGTTCCCCCTCTTCCCGTTCATCCTCAGGACAAATTGCAACCTGTTTGGAACAGGAGGTTAAAGGTGCTGATTCTCCAGGCAGGGAGATTGCTAGTATAGCGGCTGGAAAGGCGAACCGGAGCACAAGGAGATGAGAAATGAGGTGCGTTTTAGAAACCTTTCCCGATCACACGGTGTACCATCTTCTGGGTTTCTCATGTATGTTTTCGATGTACGAAGATGCCCTTGAACCTGGAGATTTGGGACCCATTGGATGGGTTCCACGCAGTATTACTTTAAAGGGTCTGCGTTTGCTCACCCAACCTCACCAAACCTCTCAGCCCCAAGAGTGTCCACCCTTATGTCTCATCCATCTGTGGGTCTACATATGGTCAATCCAGGTTGCATCACAGCCCCTGAACGAATTTTGTCAGAATTTCTCTCTCTTTCACTGTCTTTGTTTCACGGGTTTTTAAAAGTAATTGATTTGTATAATGGGGTTTAGCTGCTTTTCACTGCTGTGGTTATGCCGCTTTTCACCCACTTCACTCACTTACAGAGAGATATCAATACATAGGTTTTAAGATTCTTACTAGTCAGATATATTCTTGGGCGATGAATAGGGCGTGTTGAGTCCAGTTCACTGAGGAAGGAGTAGGTCTTGTCTATTACATATTGGGTTTATGGAACGCTATCTGAGCTAATTTGAAACCCTTGTTTTATGCATCACCCCACCTCACCTTTCCCGTTAAGCAGCCCTAGTGTGTTTTCTAAACGTGTGACTCTGACCTGTTATGTAATTCAGTTCAAGGGTAGCGGTTTTTACATTCCCTCTATAAGTGATATCTATGATAAGTGTCTTTTTCTGTGTGACTTATTTCACTTAGAATCGTCGTACCCAAATCCACTCATCATGCTGCTACTAGCCTTATGACGTTGATTTCATGGCTGAGTGATATTCCATTGTACATAAGGACCACAACTTCTTTGTCCATTCTTGTCTTTCCTGGGATATTTAAGGTGTCACAAAGTGGAGGTTCTTGTCAACAGAGCAGCCCTAAACTTTGGGGTGCCTGTGTCTTGCTGATTTTTAGTTTTCCCAATTTACACGCCCATGAGTGGAAGTGCCCTATGCTCTCTAAGCTGAGTTTTTTAGATGTTTCAGGACACACCGTACACTTCTCCAGAGTGGCTGTTGGCAATTTACATCCCGCCCATCAGCGTAGCAAGGCTCCCATTTCTCCATGGCCTGTCCTGCATTTCTGGTTTTGACACTTTATTCAGCCTGGCCCTTTTGACCGATGGGAAGCGAGACTTCTTTGTAGCGCTGATTTGCCTTTCCAGGTTGCTTGGTTGGCCAAAAAGGGCGTATGCGTTTTTTCCTGAATATATTCAGGAAAAAACGCATACGCCCTTTTTGGCCAAGGGCATCATTGTCGAGGTTTTGCCGCTTTTCCTGTGCTTTAAAGGCGATTCGAATCTACCTCCTGAAATCTGATTCCTGCAATTCTGCCTTGCTTTCAAATCCTCTTCGTTGCCTTCCCTCAATATATTTGTGGACGAGAGTTATCATTTCTAAGTCTGCAGGTTTGTGAATTGCAGTGCCCCTGAGCTCCATTTTTCAACTCGCTTTCTTGGGAGCTGGCCGCAAAAGCGCAGGTTTGCTTCAGGCCCTATTCTGGCTTCGGGCGGCAGGCTGAGCCTGTGGTTAATTCTTCTTCCTGATGGGAAAATAGAGTGACCTGTGCCTGTCCCAACACCTAGAGCTAGTCTCTCATTGGTTCCCCCTCTTCCCGTTCATCCTCAGGACAAATTGCAACCTGTACGGAACAGGAGGTTAAAGGTGCTGATTCTCCAGGCAGGGAGATTGCTAGTATAGCGGCTGGAATGGCGAACCGGAGCACAAGGAGAAGAGAAATGAGGTGCGTTTTAGAAACCTTTCCCGATCACACGGTGTACCATCTTCTGGGTTTCTCATGCATGTTTTCGATGTAGGAAGATGCCCTTGAACCTGGAGATTTGGGACCCATGGGATGGGTACCACACAGTATTACTTTAAAGGGTCTGCGTTTGCTCACCCAACCTCACCAAACCTCTCAGCCCCAAGAGTGTCCACCCTTATGTCTCATCCATCTGTGGGTCTACATATGGTCAATCCAGGTTGCATCACAGCCCCTGAACGAATTTTGTCAGAATTTCTCTCTCTTTCACTGTCTTTGTTTCACGGGTGTTTAAAAGTAATTGATTTGTATAATGGGGTTTAGCTGCTTTTCACTGCTGTGGTTATGCCGCTTTTCACCCACTTCACTCACTTACAGAGAGATATCAATACATAGGTTTTAAGATTCTTACTAGTCAGATATATTCTTGGGCGATGAATAGGGCGTGTTGAGTCCAGTTCACTGAGGAAGGAGTAGGTCTTGTCTATTACATATTGGGTTTATGGAACGCTATCTGAGCTAATTTGAAACCCTTGTTTTATGCATCACCCCACCTCACCTTTCCCGTTAAGCAGCCCTAGTGTGTTTTCTAAACGTGTGACTCTGACCTGTTATGTAATTCAGTTCAAGGGTAGCGGTTTTTACATTCCCTCTATAAGTGATACCTTATGATAAGTGTCTTTTTCTGTGTGACTTATTTCACTTAGAATCGTCGTACCCAAATCCACTCATCATGCTGCTACTAGCCTTATGACGTTGATTTCATGGCTGAGTGATATTCCATTGTACATAAGGACCACAACTTCTTTATCCATTCTTGTCTTTCCTGGGATATTTAAGGTGTGACAAAGTGGAGGTTCTTGTCAACAGAGCAGCCCTAAACTTTGGGGTGCCTGTGTCTTGCTGATTTTTAGTTTTCCCAATTTACACGCCCATGAGTGGAAGTGCCCTATGCTCTCTAAGCTGAGTTTTTTAGATGTTTCAGGACACACCGTACACTTCTCCAGAGTGGCTGTTGGCAATTTACATCCCGCCCATCAGCGTAGCAAGGCTCCCATTTCTCCATGGCCTGTCCTGTATTTCTGGTTTTGACACTTTATTCAGCCTGGCCCTTTTGACCGATGGGAAGCGAGACTTCTTTGTAGCGCTGATTTGCCTTTCCAGGTTGCTTGGTTGGCCAAAAAGGGCGTATGCGTTTTTTCCTGAATATATTCAGGAAAAAACGCATACGCCCTTTTTGGCCAAGGGCATCATTGTCGAGGTTTTGCCGCTTTTCCTGTGCTTTAAAGGCGATTCGAATCTACCTCCTGAAATCTGTTTCCTGCAATTCTGCCTTGCTTTCAAATCCTCTTCGTTGCCTTCCCTCAATATATTTGTGGACGAGAGTTATCATTTCTAAGTCTGCAGGTTTGTGAATTGCAGTGCCCCTGAGCTCCATTTTTCAACTCGCTTTCTTGGGAGCTGGCCGCAAAAGCGCAGGTTTGCTTCAGGCCCTATTCTGGCTTCGGGCGGCAGGCTGAGCCTGTGGTTAATTCTTCTTCCTGATGGGAAAATAGAGTGACCTGTGCCTGTCCCAACACCTAGAGCTAGTCTCTCATTGGTTCCCCCTCTTCCCGTTCATCCTCAGGACAAATTGCAACCTGTTTGGTACAGGAGGTTAAAGGTGCTGATTCTCCAGGCAGGGAGATTGCTAGTATAGCGGCTGGAAAGGCGAACCGGAGCACAAGGAGATGAGAAATGAGGTGCGTTTTAGAAACCTTTCCCGATCACACGGTGTACCATCTTCTGGGTTTCTCATGTATGTTTTCGATGTACGAAGATGCCCTTGAACCTGGAGATTTGGGACCCATTGGATGGGTTCCACGCAGTATTACTTTAAAGGGTCTGCGTTTGCTCACCCAACCTCACCAAACCTCTCAGCCCCAACAGTGTCCACCCTTATGCCTCATCCATCTGTGGGTCTACATATGGTCAATCCAGGTTGCATCACAGCCCCTGAACGAATTTTGTCAGAATTTCTCTCTCTTTCACTGTCTTTGTTTCACGGGTTTTTAAAAGTAATTGATTTGTATAATGGGGTTTAGCTGCTTTTCACTGCTGTGGTTATGCCGCTTTTCACCCACTTCACTCACTTACAGAGAGATATCAATACATAGGTTTTAAGATTCTTACTAGTCAGATATATTCTTGGGCGATGAATAGGGCGTGTTGAGTCCAGTTCACTGTGGAAGGAGTAGGTCTTGTCTATTACATATTGGGTTTATGGAACGCTATCTGAGCTAATTTGAAACCCTTGTTTTATGCATCACCCCACCTCACCTTTCCCGTTAAGCAGCCCTAGTGTGTTTTCTAAACGTGTGACTCTGACCTGTTATGTAATTCAGTTCAAGGGTAGCGGTTTTTACATTCCCTCTATAAGTGATATCTATGATAAGTGTCTTTTTCTGTGTGACTTATTTCACTTAGAATCGTCGTACCCAAATCCACTCATCATGCTGCTACTAGCCTTATGACGTTGATTTCATGGCTGAGTGATATTCCATTGTACATAAGGACCACAACTTCTTTGTCCATTCTTGTCTTTCCTGGGATATTTAAGGTGTCACAAAGTGGAGGTTCTTGTCAACAGAGCAGCCCTAAACTTTGGGGTGCCTGTGTCTTGCTGATTTTTAGTTTTCCCAATTTACACGCCCATGAGTGGAAGTGCCCTATGCTCTCTAAGCTGAGTTTTTTAGATGTTTCAGGACACACCGTACACTTCTCCAGAGTGGCTGTTGGCAATTTACATCCCGCCCATCAGCGTAGCAAGGCTCCCATTTCTCCATGGCCTGTCCTGCATTTCTGGTTTTGACACTTTATTCAGCCTGGCCCT
The DNA here is from genome assembly GCF_965194805.1 of Balaenoptera borealis. Taxonomy (NCBI): domain Eukaryota; kingdom Metazoa; phylum Chordata; class Mammalia; order Artiodactyla; family Balaenopteridae; genus Balaenoptera; species Balaenoptera borealis. Next base: position 56,885 of record NW_028122994.1, read on the forward strand.
TTTGACCGATGGGAAGCGAGACTTCTTTGTAGCGCTGATTTGCCTTTCCAGGTTGCTTGGTTGGCCAAAAAGGGCGTATGCGTTTTTTCCTGAATATATTCAGGAAAAAACGCATATGCCCTTTTTGGCCAAGGGCATCATTGTCGAGGTTTTGCCGCTTTTCCTGTGCTTTAAAGGCGATTCGAATCTACCTCCTGAAATCTGATTCCTGCAATTCTGCCTTGCTTTCAAATCCTCTTCGTTGCCTTCCCTCAATATATTTGTGGAGGAGAGTTATCATTTCTAAGTCTGCAGGTTTGTGAATTGCAGTGCCCCTGAGCTCCATTTTTCAACTCGCTTTCTTGGGAGCTGGCCGCAAAAGCGCAGGTTTGCTTCAGGCCCTATTCTGGCTTCGGGCGGCAGGCTGAGCCTGTGGTTAATTCTTCTTCCTGATGGGAAAATAGAGTGACCTGTGCCTGTCCCAACACCTAGAGCTAGTCTCTCATTGGTTCCCCCTCTTCCCGTTCATCCTCAGGACAAATTGCAACCTGTACGGAACAGGAGGTTAAAGGTGCTGATTCTCCAGGCAGGGAGATTGCTAGTATAGCGGCTGGAATGGCGAACCGGAGCACAAGGAGAAGAGAAATGAGGTGCGTTTTAGAAACCTTTCCCGATCACACGGTGTACCATCTTCTGGGTTTCTCATGCATGTTTTCGATGTAGGAAGATGCCCTTGAACCTGGAGATTTGGGACCCATGGGATGGGTACCACACAGTATTACTTTAAAGGGTCTGCGTTTGCTCACCCAACCTCACCAAACCTCTCAGCCCCAAGAGTGTCCACCCTTATGTCTCATCCATCTGTGGGTCTACATATGGTCAATCCAGGTTGCATCACAGCCCCTGAACGAATTTTGTCAGAATTTCTCTCTCTTTCACTGTCTTTGTTTCACGGGTTTTTAAAAGTAATTGATTTGTATAATGGGGTTTAGCTGCTTTTCACTGCTGTGGTTATGCCGCTTTTCACCCACTTCACTCACTTACAGAGAGATATCAATACATAGGTTTTAAGATTCTTACTAGTCAGATATATTCTTGGGCGATGAATAGGGCGTGTTGAGTCCAGTTCACTGAGGAAGGAGTAGGTCTTGTCTATTACATATTGGGTTTATGGAACGCTATCTGAGCTAATTTGAAACCCTTGTTTTATGCATCACCCCACCTCACCTTTCCCGTTAAGCAGCCCTAGTGTGTTTTCTAAACGTGTGACTCTGACCTGTTATGTAATTCAGTTCAAGGGTAGCGGTTTTTACATTCCCTCTATAAGTGATATCTTATGATAAGTGTCTTTTTCTGTGTGACTTATTTCACTTAGAATCGTCGTACCCAAATCCACTCATCATGCTGCTACTAGCCTTATGACGTTGATTTCATGGCTGAGTGATATTCCATTGTACATAAGGACCACAACTTCTTTATCCATTCTTGTCTTTCCTGGGATATTTAAGGTGTGACAAAGTGGAGGTTCTTGTCAACAGAGCAGCCCTAAACTTTGGGGTGCCTGTGTCTTGCTGATTTTTAGTTTTCCCAATTTACACGCCCATGAGTGGAAGTGCCCTATGCTCTCTAAGCTGAGTTTTTTAGATGTTTCAGGACACACCGTACACTTCTCCAGAGTGGCTGTTGGCAATTTACATCCCGCCCATCAGCGTAGCAAGGCTCCCATTTCTCCATGGCCTGTCCTGCATTTCTGGTTTTGACACTTTATTCAGCCTGGCCCTTTTGACCGATGGGAAGCGAGACTTCTTTGTAGCGCTGATTTGCCTTTCCAGGTTGCTTGGTTGGCCAAAAAGGGCGTATGCGTTTTTTCCCTGAATATATTCAGGAAAAAACGCATACGCCCTTTTTGGCCAAGGGCATCATTGTCGAGGTTTTGCCGCTTTTCCTGTGCTTTAAAGGCGATTCGAATCTACCTCCTGAAATCTGATTCCTGCAATTCTGCCTTGCTTTCAAATCCTCTTCGTTGCCTTCCCTCAATATATTTGTGGAGGAGAGTTATCATTTCTAAGTCTGCAGGTTTGTGAATTGCAGTGCCCCTGAGCTCCATTTTTCAACTCGCTTTCTTGGGAGCTGGCCGCAAAAGGGCAGGTTTGCTTCAGGCCCTATTCTGGCTTCGGGCGGCAGGCTGAGCCTGTGGTTAATTCTTCTTCCTGATGGGAAAATAGAGTGACCTGTGCCTGTCCCAACACCTAGAGCTAGTCTCTCATTGGTTCCCCCTCTTCCCGTTCATCCTCAGGACAAATTGCAACCTGTACGGAACAGGAGGTTAAAGGTGCTGATTCTCCAGGCAGGGAGATTGCTAGTATAGCGGCTGGAATGGCGAACCGGAGCACAAGGAGAAGAGAAATGAGGTGCGTTTTAGAAACCTTTCCCGATCACACGGTGTACCATCTTCTGGGTTTCTCATGCATGTTTTCGATGTAGGAAGATGCCCTTGAACCTGGAGATTTGGGACCCATGGGATGGGTACCACACAGTATTACTTTAAAGGGTCTGCGTTTGCTCACCCAACCTCACCAAACCTCTCAGCCCCAAGAGTGTCCACCCTTATGTCTCATCCATCTGTGGGTCTACATATGGTCAATCCAGGTTGCATCACAGCCCCTGAACGAATTTTGTCAGAATTTCTCTCTCTTTCACTGTCTTTGTTTCACGGGTGTTTAAAAGTAATTGATTTGTATAATGGGGTTTAGCTGCTTTTCACTGCTGTGGTTATGCCGCTTTTCACCCACTTCACTCACTTACAGAGAGATATCAATACATAGGTTTTAAGATTCTTACTAGTCAGATATATTCTTGGGCGATGAATAGGGCGTGTTGAGTCCAGTTCACTGAGGAAGGAGTAGGTCTTGTCTATTACATATTGGGTTTATGGAACGCTATCTGAGCTAATTTGAAACCCTTGTTTTATGCATCACCCCACCTCACCTTTCCCGTTAAGCAGCCCTAGTGTGTTTTCTAAACGTGTGACTCTGACCTGTTATGTAATTCAGTTCAAGGGTAGCGGTTTTTACATTCCCTCTATAAGTGATATCTTATGATAAGTGTCTTTTTCTGTGTGACTTATTTCACTTAGAATCGTCGTACCCAAATCCACTCATCATGCTGCTACTAGCCTTATGACGTTGATTTCATGGCTGAGTGATATTCCATTGTACATAAGGACCACAACTTCTTTATCCATTCTTGTCTTTCCTGGGATATTTAAGGTGTGACAAAGTGGAGGTTCTTGTCAACAGAGCAGCCCTAAACTTTGGGGTGCCTGTGTCTTGCTGATTTTTAGTTTTCCCAATTTACACGCCCATGAGTGGAAGTGCCCTATGCTCTCTAAGCTGAGTTTTTTAGATGTTTCAGGACACACCGTACACTTCTCCAGAGTGGCTGTTGGCAATTTACATCCCGCCCATCAGCGTAGCAAGGCTCCCATTTCTCCATGGCCTGTCCTGCATTTCTGGTTTTGACACTTTATTCAGCCTGGCCCTTTTGACCGATGGGAAGCGAGACTTCTTTGTAGCGCTGATTTGCCTTTCCAGGTTGCTTGGTTGGCCAAAAAGGGCGTATGCGTTTTTTCCTGAATATATTCAGGAAAAAACGCATACGCCCTTTTTGGCCAAGGGCATCATTGTCGAGGTTTTGCCGCTTTTCCTGTGCTTTAAAGGCGATTCGAATCTACCTCCTGAAATCTGTTTCCTGCAATTCTGCCTTGCTTTCAAATCCTCTTCGTTGCCTTCCCTCAATATATTTGTGGAGGAGAGTTATCATTTCTAAGTCTGCAGGTTTGTGAATTGCAGTGCCCCTGAGCTCCATTTTTCAACTCGCTTTCTTGGGAGCTGGCCGCAAAAGCGCAGGTTTGCTTCAGGCCCTATTCTGGCTTCGGGCGGCAGGCTGAGCCTGTGGTTAATTCTTCTTCCTGATGGGAAAATAGAGTGACCTGTGCCTGTCCCAACACCTAGAGCTAGTCTCTCATTGGTTCCCCCTCTTCCCGTTCATCCTCAGGACAAATTGCAACCTGTACGGAACAGGAGGTTAAAGGTGCTGATTCTCCAGGCAGGGAGATTGCTAGTATAGCGGCTGGAAAGGCGAACCGGAGCACAAGGAGATGAGAAATGAGGTGCGTTTTAGAAACCTTTCCCGATCACACGGTGTACCATCTTCTGGGTTTCTCATGTATGTTTTCGATGTACGAAGATGCCCTTGAACCTGGAGATTTGGGACCCATTGGATGGGTTCCACGCAGTATTACTTTAAAGGGTCTGCGTTTGCTCACCCAACCTCACCAAACCTCTCAGCCCCAAGAGTGTCCACCCTTATGTCTCATCCATCTGTGGGTCTACATATGGTCAATCCAGGTTGCATCACAGCCCCTGAACGAATTTTGTCAGAATTTCTCTCTCTTTCACTGTCTTTGTTTCACGGGTTTTTAAAAGTAATTGATTTGTATAATGGGGTTTAGCTGCTTTTCACTGCTGTGGTTATGCCGCTTTTCACCCACTTCACTCACTTACAGAGAGATATCAATACATAGGTTTTAAGATTCTTACTAGTCAGATATATTCTTGGGCGATGAATAGGGCGTGTTGAGTCCAGTTCACTGAGGAAGGAGTAGGTCTTGTCTATTACATATTGGGTTTATGGAACGCTATCTGAGCTAATTTGAAACCCTTGTTTTATGCATCACCCCACCTCACCTTTCCCGTTAAGCAGCCCTAGTGTGTTTTCTAAACGTGTGACTCTGACCTGTTATGTAATTCAGTTCAAGGGTAGCGGTTTTTACATTCCCTCTATAAGTGATATCTATGATAAGTGTCTTTTTCTGTGTGACTTATTTCACTTAGAATCGTCGTACCCAAATCCACTCATCATGCTGCTACTAGCCTTATGACGTTGATTTCATGGCTGAGTGATATTCCATTGTACATAAGGACCACAACTTCTTTGTCCATTCTTGTCTTTCCTGGGATATTTAAGGTGTCACAAAGTGGAGGTTCTTGTCAACAGAGCAGCCCTAAACTTTGGGGTGCCTGTGTCTTGCTGATTTTTAGTTTTCCCAATTTACACGCCCATGAGTGGAAGTGCCCTATGCTCTCTAAGCTGAGTTTTTTAGATGTTTCAGGACACACCGTACACTTCTCCAGAGTGGCTGTTGGCAATTTACATCCCGCCCATCAGCGTAGCAAGGCTCCCATTTCTCCATGGCCTGTCCTGCATTTCTGGTTTTGACACTTTATTCAGCCTGGCCCTTTTGACCGATGGGAAGCGAGACTTCTTTGTAGCGCTGATTTGCCTTTCCAGGTTGCTTGGTTGGCCAAAAAGGGCGTATGCGTTTTTTCCTGAATATATTCAGGAAAAAACGCATACGCCCTTTTTGGCCAAGGGCATCATTGTCGAGGTTTTGCCGCTTTTCCTGTGCTTTAAAGGCGATTCGAATCTACCTCCTGAAATCTGATTCCTGCAATTCTGCCTTGCTTTCAAATCCTCTTCGTTGCCTTCCCTCAATATATTTGTGGACGAGAGTTATCATTTCTAAGTCTGCAGGTTTGTGAATTGCAGTGCCCCTGAGCTCCATTTTTCAACTCGCTTTCTTGGGAGCTGGCCGCAAAAGCGCAGGTTTGCTTCAGGCCCTATTCTGGCTTCGGGCGGCAGGCTGAGCCTGTGGTTAATTCTTCTTCCTGATGGGAAAATAGAGTGACCTGTGCCTGTCCCAACACCTAGAGCTAGTCTCTCATTGGTTCCCCCTCTTCCCGTTCATCCTCAGGACAAATTGCAACCTGTACGGAACAGGAGGTTAAAGGTGCTGATTCTCCAGGCAGGGAGATTGCTAGTATAGCGGCTGGAATGGCGAACCGGAGCACAAGGAGAAGAGAAATGAGGTGCGTTTTAGAAACCTTTCCCGATCACACGGTGTACCATCTTCTGGGTTTCTCATGCATGTTTTCGATGTAGGAAGATGCCCTTGAACCTGGAGATTTGGGACCCATGGGATGGGTACCACACAGTATTACTTTAAAGGGTCTGCGTTTGCTCACCCAACCTCACCAAACCTCTCAGCCCCAAGAGTGTCCACCCTTATGTCTCATCCATCTGTGGGTCTACATATGGTCAATCCAGGTTGCATCACAGCCCCTGAACGAATTTTGTCAGAATTTCTCTCTCTTTCACTGTCTTTGTTTCACGGGTGTTTAAAAGTAATTGATTTGTATAATGGGGTTTAGCTGCTTTTCACTGCTGTGGTTATGCCGCTTTTCACCCACTTCACTCACTTACAGAGAGATATCAATACATAGGTTTTAAGATTCTTACTAGTCAGATATATTCTTGGGCGATGAATAGGGCGTGTTGAGTCCAGTTCACTGAGGAAGGAGTAGGTCTTGTCTATTACATATTGGGTTTATGGAACGCTATCTGAGCTAATTTGAAACCCTTGTTTTATGCATCACCCCACCTCACCTTTCCCGTTAAGCAGCCCTAGTGTGTTTTCTAAACGTGTGACTCTGACCTGTTATGTAATTCAGTTCAAGGGTAGCGGTTTTTACATTCCCTCTATAAGTGATACCTTATGATAAGTGTCTTTTTCTGTGTGACTTATTTCACTTAGAATCGTCGTACCCAAATCCACTCATCATGCTGCTACTAGCCTTATGACGTTGATTTCATGGCTGAGTGATATTCCATTGTACATAAGGACCACAACTTCTTTATCCATTCTTGTCTTTCCTGGGATATTTAAGGTGTGACAAAGTGGAGGTTCTTGTCAACAGAGCAGCCCTAAACTTTGGGGTGCCTGTGTCTTGCTGATTTTTAGTTTTCCCAATTTACACGCCCATGAGTGGAAGTGCCCTATGCTCTCTAAGCTGAGTTTTTTAGATGTTTCAGGACACACCGTACACTTCTCCAGAGTGGCTGTTGGCAATTTACATCCCGCCCATCAGCGTAGCAAGGCTCCCATTTCTCCATGGCCTGTCCTGTATTTCTGGTTTTGACACTTTATTCAGCCTGGCCCTTTTGACCGATGGGAAGCGAGACTTCTTTGTAGCGCTGATTTGCCTTTCCAGGTTGCTTGGTTGGCCAAAAAGGGCGTATGCGTTTTTTCCTGAATATATTCAGGAAAAAACGCATACGCCCTTTTTGGCCAAGGGCATCATTGTCGAGGTTTTGCCGCTTTTCCTGTGCTTTAAAGGCGATTCGAATCTACCTCCTGAAATCTGTTTCCTGCAATTCTGCCTTGCTTTCAAATCCTCTTCGTTGCCTTCCCTCAATATATTTGTGGACGAGAGTTATCATTTCTAAGTCTGCAGGTTTGTGAATTGCAGTGCCCCTGAGCTCCATTTTTCAACTCGCTTTCTTGGGAGCTGGCCGCAAAAGCGCAGGTTTGCTTCAGGCCCTATTCTGGCTTCGGGCGGCAGGCTGAGCCTGTGGTTAATTCTTCTTCCTGATGGGAAAATAGAGTGACCTGTGCCTGTCCCAACACCTAGAGCTAGTCTCTCATTGGTTCCCCCTCTTCCCGTTCATCCTCAGGACAAATTGCAACCTGTTTGGTACAGGAGGTTAAAGGTGCTGATTCTCCAGGCAGGGAGATTGCTAGTATAGCGGCTGGAAAGGCGAACCGGAGCACAAGGAGATGAGAAATGAGGTGCGTTTTAGAAACCTTTCCCGATCACACGGTGTACCATCTTCTGGGTTTCTCATGTATGTTTTCGATGTACGAAGATGCCCTTGAACCTGGAGATTTGGGACCCATTGGATGGGTTCCACGCAGTATTACTTTAAAGGGTCTGCGTTTGCTCACCCAACCTCACCAAACCTCTCAGCCCCAAGAGTGTCCACCCTTATGCCTCATCCATCTGTGGGTCTACATATGGTCAATCCAGGTTGCATCACAGCCCCTGAACGAATTTTGTCAGAATTTCTCTCTCTTTCACTGTCTTTGTTTCACGGGTTTTTAAAAGTAATTGATTTGTATAATGGGGTTTAGCTGCTTTTCACTGCTGTGGTTATGCCGCTTTTCACCCACTTCACTCACTTACAGAGAGATATCAATACATAGGTTTTAAGATTCTTACTAGTCAGATATATTCTTGGGCGATGAATAGGGCGTGTTGAGTCCAGTTCACTGTGGAAGGAGTAGGTCTTGTCTATTACATATTGGGTTTATGGAACGCTATCTGAGCTAATTTGAAACCCTTGTTTTATGCATCACCCCACCTCACCTTTCCCGTTAAGCAGCCCTAGTGTGTTTTCTAAACGTGTGACTCTGACCTGTTATGTAATTCAGTTCAAGGGTAGCGGTTTTTACATTCCCTCTATAAGTGATATCTATGATAAGTGTCTTTTTCTGTGTGACTTATTTCACTTAGAATCGTCGTACCCAAATCCACTCATCATGCTGCTACTAGCCTTATGACGTTGATTTCATGGCTGAGTGATATTCCATTGTACATAAGGACCACAACTTCTTTGTCCATTCTTGTCTTTCCTGGGATATTTAAGGTGTCACAAAGTGGAGGTTCTTGTCAACAGAGCAGCCCTAAACTTTGGGGTGCCTGTGTCTTGCTGATTTTTAGTTTTCCCAATTTACACGCCCATGAGTGGAAGTGCCCTATGCTCTCTAAGCTGAGTTTTTTAGATGTTTCAGGACACACCGTACACTTCTCCAGAGTGGCTGTTGGCAATTTACATCCCGCCCATCAGCGTAGCAAGGCTCCCATTTCTCCATGGCCTGTCCTGCATTTCTGGTTTTGACACTTTATTCAGCCTGGCCCTTTTGACCGATGGGAAGCGAGACTTCTTTGTAGCGCTGATTTGCCTTTCCAGGTTGCTTGGAACCCATCCCATCCCATGGAACCCATATATTCAGGAAAAAACGCATACGCCCTTTTTGGCCAAGGGCATCATTGTCGAGGTTTTGCCGCTTTTCCTGTGCTTTAAAGGCGATTCGAATCTACCTCCTGAAATCTGTTTCCTGCAATTCTGCCTTGCTTTCAAATCCTCTTCGTTGCCTTCCCTCAATATATTTGTGGACGAGAGTTATCATTTCTAAGTCTGCAGGTTTGTGAATTGCAGTGCCCCTGAGCTCCATTTTTCAACTCGCTTTCTTGGGAGCTGGCCGCAAAAGCGCAGGTTTGCTTCAGGCCCTATTCTGGCTTCGGGCGGCAGGCTGAGCCTGTGGTTAATTCTTCTTCCTGATGGGAAAATAGAGTGACCTGTGCCTGTCCCAACACCTAGAGCTAGTCTCTCATTGGTTCCCCCTCTTCCCGTTCATCCTCAGGACAAATTGCAACCTGTTTGGTACAGGAGGTTAAAGGTGCTAATTCTCCAGGCAGGGAGATTACTAGTATAGCGGCTGGAAAGGCGAACCGGAGCACAAGGAGATGAGAAATGAGGTGCGTTTTAGAAACCTTTCCCGATCACACGGTGTACCATCTTCTGGGTTTCTCATGTATGTTTTCGATGTACGAAGATGCCCTTGAACCTGGAGATTTGGGACCCATTGGATGGGTTCCACGCAGTATTACTTTAAAGGGTCTGCGTTTGCTCACCCAACCTCACCAAACCTCTCAGCCCCAAGAGTGTCCACCCTTATGCCTCATCCATCTGTGGGTCTACATATGGTCAATCCAGGTTGCATCACAGCCCCTGAACGAATTTTGTCAGAATTTCTCTCTCTTTCACTGTCTTTGTTTCACGGGTTTTTAAAAGTAATTGATTTGTATAATGGGGTTTAGCTGCTTTTCACTGCTGTGGTTATGCCGCTTTTCACCCACTTCACTCACTTACAGAGAGATATCAATACATAGGTTTTAAGATTCTTACTAGTCAGATATATTCTTGGGCGATGAATAGGGCGTGTTGAGTCCAGTTCACTGTGGAAGGAGTAGGTCTTGTCTATTACATATTGGGTTTATGGAACGCTATCTGAGCTAATTTGAAACCCTTGTTTTATGCATCACCCCACCTCACCTTTCCCGTTAAGCAGCCCTAGTGTGTTTTCTAAACGTGTGACTCTGACCTGTTATGTAATTCAGTTCAAGGGTAGCGGTTTTTACATTCCCTCTATAAGTGATATCTATGATAAGTGTCTTTTTCTGTGTGACTTATTTCACTTAGAATCGTCGTACCCAAATCCACTCATCATGCTGCTACTAGCCTTATGACGTTGATTTCATGGCTGAGTGATATTCCATTGTACATAAGGACCACAACTTCTTTGTCCATTCTTGTCTTTCCTGGGATATTTAAGGTGTCACAAAGTGGAGGTTCTTGTCAACAGAGCAGCCCTAAACTTTGGGGTGCCTGTGTCTTGCTGATTTTTAGTTTTCCCAATTTACACGCCCATGAGTGGAAGTGCCCTATGCTCTCTAAGCTGAGTTTTTTAGATGTTTCAGGACACACCGTACACTTCTCCAGAGTGGCTGTTGGCAATTTACATCCCGCCCATCAGCGTAGCAAGGCTCCCATTTCTCCATGGCCTGTCCTGCATTTCTGGTTTTGACACTTTATTCAGCCTGGCCCTTTTGACCGATGGGAAGCGAGACTTCTTTGTAGCGCTGATTTGCCTTTCCAGGTTGCTTGGTTGGCCAAAAAGGGCGTATGCGTTTTTTCCTGAATATATTCAGGAAAAAACGCATACGCCCTTTTTGGCCAAGGGCATCATTGTCGAGGTTTTGCCGCTTTTCCTGTGCTTTAAAGGCGATTCGAATCTACCTCCTGAAATCTGATTCCTGCAATTCTGCCTTGCTTTCAAATCCTCTTCGTTGCCTTCCCTCAATATATTTGTGGACGAGAGTTATCATTTCTAAGTCTGCAGGTTTGTGAATTGCAGTGCCCCTGAGCTCCATTTTTCAACTCGCTTTCTTGGGAGCTGGCCGCAAAAGCGCAGGATTGCTTCAGGCCCTATTCTGGCTTCGGGCGGCAGGCTGAGCCTGTGGTTAATTCTTCTTCCTGATGGGAAAATAGAGTGACCTGTGCCTGTCCCAACACCTAGAGCTAGTCTCTCATTGGTTCCCCCTCTTCCCGTTCATCCTCAGGACAAATTGCAACCTGTACGGAACAGGAGGTTAAAGGTGCTGATTCTCCAAGCAGGGAGATTGCTAGTATAGCGGCTGGAATGGCGAACCGGAGCACAAGGAGATGAGAAATGAGGTGCGTTTTAGAAACCTTTCCCGATCACACGGTGTACCATCTTCTGGGTTTCTCATGCATGTTTTCGATGTAGGAAGATGCCCTTGAACCTGGAGATTTGGGACCCATGGGATGGGTACCACACAGTATTACTTTAAAGGGTCTGCGTTTGCTCACCCAACCTCACCAAACCTCTCAGCCCCAAGAGTGTCCACCCTTATGTCTCATCCATCTGTGGGTCTACATATGGTCAATCCAGGTTGCATCACAGCCCCTGAACGAATTTTGTCAGAATTTCTCTCTCTTTCACTGTCTTTGTTTCACGGGTGTTTAAAAGTAATTGATTTGTATAATGGGGTTTAGCTGCTTTTCACTGCTGTGGTTATGCCGCTTTTCACCCACTTCACTCACTTACAGAGAGATATCAATACATAGGTTTTAAGATTCTTACTAGTCAGATATATTCTTGGGCGATGAATAGGGCGTGTTGAGTCCAGTTCACTGAGGAAGGAGTAGGTCTTGTCTATTACATATTGGGTTTATGGAACGCTATCTGAGCTAATTTGAAACCCTTGTTTTATGCATCACCCCACCTCACCTTTCCCGTTAAGCAGCCCTAGTGTGTTTTCTAAACGTGTGACTCTGACCTGTTATGTAATTCAGTTCAAGGGTAGCGGTTTTTACATTCCCTCTATAAGTGATATCTATGATAAGTGTCTTTTTCTGTGTGACTTATTTCACTTAGAATCGTCGTACCCAAATCCACTCATCATGCTGCTACTAGCCTTATGACGTTGATTTCATGGCTGAGTGATATTCCATTGTACATAAGGACCACAACTTCTTTGTCCATTCTTGTCTTTCCTGGGATATTTAAGGTGTCACAAAGTGGAGGTTCTTGTCAACAGAGCAGCCCTAAACTTTGGGGTGCCTGTGTCTTGCTGATTTTTAGTTTTCCCAATTTACACGCCCATGAGTGGAAGTGCCCTATGCTCTCTAAGCTGAGTTTTTTAGATGTTTCAGGACACACCGTACACTTCTCCAGAGTGGCTGTTGGCAATTTACATCCCGCCCATCAGCGTAGCAAGGCTCCCATTTCTCCATGGCCTGTCCTGCATTTCTGGTTTTGACACTTTATTCAGCCTGGCCCTTTTGACCGATGGGAAGCGAGACTTCTTTGTAGCGCTGATTTGCCTTTCCAGGTTGCTTGGTTGGCCAAAAAGGGCGTATGCGTTTTTTCCTGAATATATTCAGGAAAAAACGCATACGCCCTTTTTGGCCAAGGGCATCATTGTCGAGGTTTTGCCGCTTTTCCTGTGCTTTAAAGGCGATTCGAATCTACCTCCTGAAATCTGATTCCTGCAATTCTGCCTTGCTTTCAAATCCTCTTCGTTGCCTTCCCTCAATATATTTGTGGACGAGAGTTATCATTTCTAAGTCTTCAGGTTTGTGAATTGCAGTGCCCCTGAGCTCCATTTTTCAACTCGCTTTCTTGGGAGCTGGCCGCAAAAGCGCAGGTTTGCTTCAGGCCCTATTCTGGCTTCGGGCGGCAGGCTGAGCCTGTGGTTAATTCTTCTTCCTGATGGGAAAATAGAGTGACCTGTGCCTGTCCCAACACCTAGAGCTAGTCTCTCATTGGTTCCCCCTCTTCCCGTTCATCCTCAGGACAAATTGCAACCTGTACGGAACAGGAGGTTAAAGGTGCTGATTCTCCAAGCAGGGAGATTGCTAGTATAGCGGCTGGAATGGCGAACCGGAGCACAAGGAGATGAGAAATGAGGTGCGTTTTAGAAACCTTTCCCGATCACACGGTGTACCATCTTCTGGGTTTCTCATGCATGTTTTCGATGTAGGAAGATGCCCTTGAACCTGGAGATTTGGGACCCATGGGATGGGTACCACACAGTATTACTTTAAAGGGTCTGCGTTTGCTCACCCAACCTCACCAAACCTCTCAGCCCCAAGAGTGTCCACCCTTATGTCTCATCCATCTGTGGGTCTACATATGGTCAATCCAGGTTGCATCACAGCCCCTGAACGAATTTTGTCAGAATTTCTCTCTCTTTCACTGTCTTTGTTTCACGGGTGTTTAAAAGTAATTGATTTGTATAATGGGGTTTAGCTGCTTTTCACTGCTGTGGTTATGCCGCTTTTCACCCACTTCACTCACTTACAGAGAGATATCAATACATAGGTTTTAAGATTCTTACTAGTCAGATATATTCTTGGGCGATGAATAGGGCGTGTTGAGTCCAGTTCACTGAGGAAGGAGTAGGTCTTGTCTATTACATATTGGGTTTATGGAACGCTATCTGAGCTAATTTGAAACCCTTGTTTTATGCATCACCCCACCTCACCTTTCCCGTTAAGCAGCCCTAGTGTGTTTTCTAAACGTGTGACTCTGACCTGTTATGTAATTCAGTTCAAGGGTAGCGGTTTTTACATTCCCTCTATAAGTGATACCTTATGATAAGTGTCTTTTTCTGTGTGACTTATTTCACTTAGAATCGTCGTACCCAAATCCACTCATCATGCTGCTACTAGCCTTATGACGTTGATTTCATGGCTGAGTGATATTCCATTGTACATAAGGACCACAACTTCTTTATCCATTCTTGTCTTTCCTGGGATATTTAAGGTGTGACAAAGTGGAGGTTCTTGTCAACAGAGCAGCCCTAAACTTTGGGGTGCCTGTGTCTTGCTGATTTTTAGTTTTCCCAATTTACACGCCCATGAGTGGAAGTGCCCTATGCTCTCTAAGCTGAGTTTTTTAGATGTTTCAGGACACACCGTACACTTCTCCAGAGTGGCTGTTGGCAATTTACATCCCGCCCATCAGCGTAGCAAGGCTCCCATTTCTCCATGGCCTGTCCTGTATTTCTGGTTTTGACACTTTATTCAGCCTGGCCCTTTTGACCGATGGGAAGCGAGACTTCTTTGTAGCGCTGATTTGCCTTTCCAGGTTGCTTGGTTGGCCAAAAAGGGCGTATGCGTTTTTTCCTGAATATATTCAGGAAAAAACGCATACGCCCTTTTTGGCCAAGGGCATCATTGTCGAGGTTTTGCCGCTTTTCCTGTGCTTTAAAGGCGATTCGAATCTACCTCCTGAAATCTGATTCCTGCAATTCTGCCTTGCTTTCAAATCCTCTTCGTTGCCTTCCCTCAATATATTTGTGGACGAGAGTTATCATTTCTAAGTCTGCAGGTTTGTGAATTGCAGTGCCCCTGAGCTCCATTTTTCAACTCGCTTTCTTGGGAGCTGGCCGCAAAAGCGCAGGTTTGCTTCAGGCCCTATTCTGGCTTCGGGCGGCAGGCTGAGCCTGTGGTTAATTCTTCTTCCTGATGGGAAAATAGAGTGACCTGTGCCTGTCCCAACACCTAGAGCTAGTCTCTCATTGGTTCCCCCTCTTCCCGTTCATCCTCAGGACAAATTGCAACCTGTTTGGTACAGGAGGTTAAAGGTGCTGATTCTCCAGGCAGGGAGATTGCTAGTATAGCGGCTGGAAAGGCGAACCGGAGCACAAGGAGATGAGAAATGAGGTGCGTTTTAGAAACCTTTCCCGATCACACGGTGTACCATCTTCTGGGTTTCTCATGTATGTTTTCGATGTACGAAGATGCCCTTGAACCTGGAGATTTGGGACCCATTGGATGGGTTCCACGCAGTATTACTTTAAAGGGTCTGCGTTTGCTCACCCAACCTCACCAAACCTCTCAGCCCCAAGAGTGTCCACCCTTATGCCTCATCCATCTGTGGGTCTACATATGGTCAATCCAGGTTGCATCACAGCCCCTGAACGAATTTTGTCAGAATTTCTCTCTCTTTCACTGTCTTTGTTTCACGGGTTTTTAAAAGTAATTGATTTGTATAATGGGGTTTAGCTGCTTTTCACTGCTGTGGTTATGCCGCTTTTCACCCACTTCACTCACTTACAGAGAGATATCAATACATAGGTTTTAAGATTCTTACTAGTCAGATATATTCTTGGGCGATGAATAGGGCGTGTTGAGTCCAGTTCACTGAGGAAGGAGTAGGTCTTGTCTATTACATATTGGGTTTATGGAACGCTATCTGAGCTAATTTGAAACCCTTGTTTTATGCATCACCCCACCTCACCTTTCCCGTTAAGCAGCCCTAGTGTGTTTTCTAAACGTGTGACTCTGACCTGTTATGTAATTCAGTTCAAGGGTAGCGGTTTTTACATTCCCTCTATAAGTGATATCTATGATAAGTGTCTTTTTCTGTGTGACTTATTTCACTTAGAATCGTCGTACCCAAATCCACTCATCATGCTGCTACTAGCCTTATGACGTTGATTTCATGGCTGAGTGATATTCCATTGTACATAAGGACCACAACTTCTTTGTCCATTCTTGTCTTTCCTGGGATATTTAAGGTGTCACAAAGTGGAGGTTCTTGTCAACAGAGCAGCCCTAAACTTTGGGGTGCCTGTGTCTTGCTGATTTTTAGTTTTCCCAATTTACACGCCCATGAGTGGAAGTGCCCTATGCTCTCTAAGCTGAGTTTTTTAGATGTTTCAGGACACACCGTACACTTCTCCAGAGTGGCTGTTGGCAATTTACATCCCGCCCATCAGCGTAGCAAGGCTCCCATTTCTCCATGGCCTGTCCTGCATTTCTGGTTTTGACACTTTATTCAGCCTGGCCCTTTTGACCGATGGGAAGCGAGACTTCTTTGTAGCGCTGATTTGCCTTTCCAGGTTGCTTGGTTGGCCAAAAAGGGCGTATGCGTTTTTTCCTGAATATATTCAGGAAAAAACGCATACGCCCTTTTTGGCCAAGGGCATCATTGTCGAGGTTTTGCCGCTTTTCCTGTGCTTTAAAGGCGATTCGAATCTACCTCCTGAAATCTGATTCCTGCAATTCTGCCTTGCTTTCAAATCCTCTTCGTTGCCTTCCCTCAATATATTTGTGGACGAGAGTTATCATTTCTAAGTCTGCAGGTTTGTGAATTGCAGTGCCCCTGAGCTCCATTTTTCAACTCGCTTTCTTGGGAGCTGGCCGCAAAAGCGCAGGATTGCTTCAGGCCCTATTCTGGCTCCGGGCGGCAAGCTGAGCCTGAGGTTAATTCTTCTTCCTGATGGGAAAATAGAGTGACCTGTGCCTGTCCCAACACCTAGAGCTAGTCTCTCATTGGTTCCCCCTCTTCCCGTTCATCCTCAGGACAAATTGCAACCTGTACGGAACAGGAGGTTAAAGGTGCTGATTCTCCAAGCAGGGAGATTGCTAGTATAGCGGCTGGAATGGCGAACCGGAGCACAAGGAGATGAGAAATGAGGTGCGTTTTAGAAACCTTTCCCGATCACACGGTGTACCATCTTCTGGGTTTCTCATGCATGTTTTCGATGTAGGAAGATGCCCTTGAACCTGGAGATTTGGGACCCATGGGATGGGTACCACACAGTATTACTTTAAAGGGTCTGCGTTTGCTCACCCAACCTCACCAAACCTCTCAGCCCCAAGAGTGTCCACCCTTATGTCTCATCCATCTGTGGGTCTACATATGGTCAATCCAGGTTGCATCACAGCCCCTGAACGAATTTTGTCAGAATTTCTCTCTCTTTCACTGTCTTTGTTTCACGGGTTTTTAAAAGTAATTGATTTGTATAATGGGGTTTAGCTGCTTTTCACTGCTGTGGTTATGCCGCTTTTCACCCACTTCACTCACTTACAGAGAGATATCAATACATAGGTTTTAAGATTCTTACTAGTCAGATATATTCTTGGGCGATGAATAGGGCGTGTTGAGTCCAGTTCACTGAGGAAGGAGTAGGTCTTGTCTATTACATATTGGGTTTATGGAACGCTATCTGAGCTAATTTGAAACCCTTGTTTTATGCATCACCCCACCTCACCTTTCCCGTTAAGCAGCCCTAGTGTGTTTTCTAAACGTGTGACTCTGACCTGTTATGTAATTCAGTTCAAGGGTAGCGGTTTTTACATTCCCTCTATAAGTGATATCTATGATAAGTGTCTTTTTCTGTGTGACTTATTTCACTTAGAATCGTCGTACCCAAATCCACTCATCATGCTGCTACTAGCCTTATGACGTTGATTTCATGGCTGAGTGATATTCCATTGTACATAAGGACCACAACTTCTTTGTCCATTCTTGTCTTTCCTGGGATATTTAAGGTGTCACAAAGTGGAGGTTCTTGTCAACAGAGCAGCCCTAAACTTTGGGGTGCCTGTGTCTTGCTGATTTTTAGTTTTCCCAATTTACACGCCCATGAGTGGAAGTGCCCTATGCTCTCTAAGCTGAGTTTTTTAGATGTTTCAGGACACACCGTACACTTCTCCAGAGTGGCTGTTGGCAATTTACATCCCGCCCATCAGCGTAGCAAGGCTCCCATTTCTCCATGGCCTGTCCTGCATTTCTGGTTTTGACACTTTATTCAGCCTGGCCCTTTTGACCGATGGGAAGCGAGACTTCTTTGTAGCGCTGATTTGCCTTTCCAGGTTGCTTGGTTGGCCAAAAAGGGCGTATGCGTTTTTTCCTGAATATATTCAGGAAAAAACGCATACGCCCTTTTTGGCCAAGGGCATCATTGTCGAGGTTTTGCCGCTTTTCCTGTGCTTTAAAGGCGATTCGAATCTACCTCCTGAAATCTGATTCCTGCAATTCTGCCTTGCTTTCAAATCCTCTTCGTTGCCTTCCCTCAATATATTTGTGGACGAGAGTTATCATTTCTAAGTCTGCAGGTTTGTGAATTGCAGTGCCCCTGAGCTCCATTTTTCAACTCGCTTTCTTGGGAGCTGGCCGCAAAAGCGCAGGTTTGCTTCAGGCCCTATTCTGGCTTCGGGCGGCAGGCTGAGCCTGTGGTTAATTCTTCTTCCTGATGGGAAAATAGAGTGACCTGTGCCTGTCCCAACACCTAGAGCTAGTCTCTCATTGGTTCCCCCTCTTCCCGTTCATCCTCAGGACAAATTGCAACCTGTACGGAACAGGAGGTTAAAGGTGCTGATTCTCCAAGCAGGGAGATTGCTAGTATAGCGGCTGGAATGGCGAACCGGAGCACAAGGAGATGAGAAATGAGGTGCGTTTTAGAAACCTTTCCCGATCACACGGTGTACCATCTTCTGGGTTTCTCATGCATGTTTTCGATGTAGGAAGATGCCCTTGAACCTGGAGATTTGGGACCCATGGGATGGGTACCACACAGTATTACTTTAAAGGGTCTGCGTTTGCTCACCCAACCTCACCAAACCTCTCAGCCCCAAGAGTGTCCACCCTTATGTCTCATCCATCTGTGGGTCTACATATGGTCAATCCAGGTTGCATCACAGCCCCTGAACGAATTTTGTCAGAATTTCTCTCTCTTTCACTGTCTTTGTTTCACGGGTTTTTAAAAGTAATTGATTTGTATAATGGGGTTTAGCTGCTTTTCACTGCTGTGGTTATGCCGCTTTTCACCCACTTCACTCACTTACAGAGAGATATCAATACATAGGTTTTAAGATTCTTACTAGTCAGATATATTCTTGGGCGATGAATAGGGCGTGTTGAGTCCAGTTCACTGAGGAAGGAGTAGGTCTTGTCTATTACATATTGGGTTTATGGAACGCTATCTGAGCTAATTTGAAACCCTTGTTTTATGCATCACCCCACCTCACCTTTCCCGTTAAGCAGCCCTAGTGTGTTTTCTAAACGTGTGACTCTGACCTGTTATGTAATTCAGTTCAAGGGTAGCGGTTTTTACATTCCCTCTATAAGTGATATCTATGATAAGTGTCTTTTTCTGTGTGACTTATTTCACTTAGAATCGTCGTACCCAAATCCACTCATCATGCTGCTACTAGCCTTATGACGTTGATTTCATGGCTGAGTGATATTCCATTGTACATAAGGACCACAACTTCTTTATCCATTCTTGTCTTTCCTGGGATATTTAAGGTGTGACAAAGTGGAGGTTCTTGTCAACAGAGCAGCCCTAAACTTTGGTGTGCCTGTGTCTTGCTGATTTTTAGTTTTCCCAATTTACACGCCCATGAGTGGAAGTGCCCTATGCTCTCTAAGCTGAGTTTTTTAGATGTTTCAGGACACACCGTACACTTCTCCAGATTGGCTGTTGGCAATTTACATCCCGCCCATCAGCGTAGCAAGGCTCCCATTTCTCCATGGCCTGTCCTGCATTTCTGGTTTTGACACTTTATTCAGCCTGGCCCTTTTGACCGATGGGAAGCGAGACTTCTTTGTAGCGCTGATTTGCCTTTCCAGGTTGCTTGGTTGGCCAAAAAGGGCGTATGCGTTTTTTCCTGAATATATTCAGGAAAAAACGCATACGCCCTTTTTGGCCAAGGGCATCATTGTCGAGGTTTTGCCGCTTTTCCTGTGCTTTAAAGGCGATTCGAATCTACGTCTTGAAATCTGTTTCCTGCAATTCTGCCATGCTTTCAAATCCTCTTCGTTGCCTTCCCTCAATATATTTGTGGAGGAGAGTTATCATTTCTAAGTCTGCAGGTTTGTGAATTGCAGTGCCCCTGAGCTCCATTTTTCAACTCGCTTTCTTGGGAGCTGGCCGCAAAAGCGCAGGTTTGCTTCAGGCCCTATTCTGGCTTCGGGCGGCAGGCTGAGCCTGTGGTTAATTCTTCTTCCTGATGGGAAAATAGAGTGACCTGTGCCTGTCCCAACACCTAGAGCTAGTCTCTCATTGGTTCCCCCTCTTCCCGTTCATCCTCAGGACAAATTGCAACCTGTTTGGTACAGGAGGTTAAAGGTGCTGATTCTCCAGGCAGGGAGATTGCTAGTATAGCGGCTGGAAAGGCGAACCGGAGCACAAGGAGATGAGAAATGAGGTGCGTTTTAGAAACCTTTCCCGATCACACGGTGTACCATCTTCTGGGTTTCTCATGTATGTTTTCGATGTAGGAAGATGCCCTTGAACCTGGAGATTTGGGACCCATTGGATGGGTTCCACGCAGTATTACTTTAAAGGGTCTGCGTTTGCTCACCCAACCTCACCAAACCTCTCAGCCCCAAGAGTGTCCACCCTTATGTCTCATCCATCTGTGGGTCTACATATGGTCAATCCAGGTTGCATCACAGCCCCTGAACGAATTTTGTCAGAATTTCTCTCTCTTTCACTGTCTTTGTTTCACGGGTTTTTAAAAGTAATTGATTTGTATAATGGGGTTTAGCTGCTTTTCACTGCTGTGGTTATGCCGCTTTTCACCCACTTCACTCACTTACAGAGAGATATCAATACATAGGTTTTAAGATTCTTACTAGTCAGATATATTCTTGGGCGATGAATAGGGCGTGTTGAGTCCAGTTCACTGAGGAAGGAGTAGGTCTTGTCTATTACATATTGGGTTTATGGAACGCTATCTGAGCTAATTTGAAACCCTTGTTTTATGCATCACCCCACCTCACCTTTCCCGTTAAGCAGCCCTAGTGTGTTTTCTAAACGTGTGACTCTGACCTGTTATGTAATTCAGTTCAAGGGTAGCGGTTTTTACATTCCCTCTATAAGTGATATCTATGATAAGTGTCTTTTTCTGTGTGACTTATTTCACTTAGAATCGTCGTACCCAAATCCACTCATCATGCTGCTACTAGCCTTATGACGTTGATTTCATGGCTGAGTGATATTCCATTGTACATAAGGACCACAACTTCTTTGTCCATTCTTGTCTTTCCTGGGATATTTAAGGTGTCACAAAGTGGAGGTTCTTGTCAACAGAGCAGCCCTAAACTTTGGGGTGCCTGTGTCTTGCTGATTTTTAGTTTTCCCAATTTACACGCCCATGAGTGGAAGTGCCCTATGCTCTCTAAGCTGAGTTTTTTAGATGTTTCAGGACACACCGTACACTTCTCCAGAGTGGCTGTTGGCAATTTACATCCCGCCCATCAGCGTAGCAAGGCTCCCATTTCTCCATGGCCTGTCCTGCATTTCTGGTTTTGACACTTTATTCAGCCTGGCCCTTTTGACCGATGGGAAGCGAGACTTCTTTGTAGCGCTGATTTGCCTTTCCAGGTTGCTTGGTTGGCCAAAAAGGGCGTATGCGTTTTTTCCTGAATATATTCAGGAAAAAACGCATACGCCCTTTTTGGCCAAGGGCATCATTGTCGAGGTTTTGCCGCTTTTCCTGTGCTTTAAAGGCGATTCGAATCTACCTCCTGAAATCTGATTCCTGCAATTCTGCCTTGCTTTCAAATCCTCTTCGTTGCCTTCCCTCAATATATTTGTGGACGAGAGTTATCATTTCTAAGTCTGCAGGTTTGTGAATTGCAGTGCCCCTGAGCTCCATTTTTCAACTCGCTTTCTTGGGAGCTGGCCGCAAAAGCGCAGGTTTGCTTCAGGCCCTATTCTGGCTTCGGGCGGCAGGCTGAGCCTGTGGTTAATTCTTCTTCCTGATGGGAAAATAGAGTGACCTGTGCCTGTCCCAACACCTAGAGCTAGTCTCTCATTGGTTCCCCCTCTTCCCGTTCATCCTCAGGACAAATTGCAACCTGTTCGGAACAGGAGGTTAAAGGTGCTGATTCTCCAGGCAGGGAGATTGCTAGTATAGCGGCTGGAAAGGCGAACCGGAGCACAAGGAGATGAGAAATGAGGTGCGTTTTAGAAACCTTTCCCGATCACACGGTGTACCATCTTCTGGGTTTCTCATGTATGTTTTCGATGTAGGAAGATGCCCTTGAACCTGGAGATTTGGGACCCATTGGATGGGTTCCACGCAGTATTACTTTAAAGGGTCTGCGTTTGCTCACCCAACCTCACCAAACCTCTCAGCCCCAAGAGTGTCCACCCTTATGTCTCATCCATCTGTGGGTCTACATATGGTCAATCCAGGTTGCATCACAGCCCCTGAACGAATTTTGTCAGAATTTCTCTCTCTTTCACTGTCTTTGTTTCACGGGTTTTTAAAAGTAATTGATTTGTATAATGGGGTTTAGCTGCTTTTCACTGCTGTGTTTATGCCGCTTTTCACCCACTTCACTCACTTACAGAGAGATATCAATACATAGGTTTTAAGTTTCTTACTAGTCAGATATATTCTTGGGCGATGAATAGGGCGTGTTGAGTCCAGTTCACTGAGGAAGGAGTAGGTCTTGTCTATTACATATTGGGTTTATGGAACGCTATCTGAGCTAATTTGAAACCCTTGTTTTATGCATCATCCCACCTCACCTTTCCCGTTAAGCAGCCCTAGTGTGTTTTCTAAACGTGTGACTCTGACCTGTTATGTAATTCAGTTCAAGGGTAGCGGTTTTTACATTCCCTCTATAAGTGATATCTTATGATAAGTGTCTTTTTCTGTGTGACTTATTTCACTTAGAATCGTCGTACCCAAATCCACTCATCATGCTGCTACTAGCCTTATGACGTTGATTTCATGGCTGAGTGATATTCCATTGTACATAAGGACCACAACTTCTTTATCCATTCTTGTCTTTCCTGGTATATTTAAGGTGTCACAAAGTGGAGGTTCTTGTCAACAGAGCAGCCCTAAACTTTGGGGTGCCTGTGTCTTGCTGATTTTTAGTTTTCCCAATTTACACGCCCATGAGTGGAAGTGCCCTATGCTCTCTAAGCTGAGTTTTTTAGATGTTTCAGGACACACCGTACACTTCTCCAGAGTGGCTGTTGGCAATTTACATCCCGCCCATCAGCGTAGCAAGGCTCCCATTTCTCCATGGCCTGTCCTGCATTTCTGGTTTTGACACTTTATTCAGCCTGGCCCTTTTGACCGATGGGAAGCGAGACTTCTTTGTAGCGCTGATTTGCCTTTCCAGGTTGCTTGGTTGGCCAAAAAGGGCGTATGCGTTTTTTCCTGAATATATTCAGGAAAAAACGCATACGCCCTTTTTGGCCAAGGGCATCATTGTCGAGGTTTTGCCGCTTTTCCTGTGCTTTAAAGGCGATTCGAATCTACCTCCTGAAATCTGATTCCTGCAATTCTGCCTTGCTTTCAAATCCTCTTCGTTGCCTTCCCTCAATATATTTGTGGACGAGAGTTATCATTTCTAAGTCTGCAGGTTTGTGAATTGCAGTGCCCCTGAGCTCCATTTTTCAACTCGCTTTCTTGGGAGCTGGCCGCAAAAGCGCAGGTTTGCTTCAGGCCCTATTCTGGCTTCGGGCGGCAGGCTGAGCCTGTGGTTAATTCTTCTTCCTGATGGGAAAATAGAGTGACCTGTGCCTGTCCCAACACCTAGAGCTAGTCTCTCATTGGTTCCCCCTCTTCCCGTTCATCCTCAGGACAAATTGCAACCTGTTTGGAACAGGAGGTTAAAGGTGCTGATTCTCCAGGCAGGGAGATTGCTAGTATAGCGGCTGGAAAGGCGAACCGGAGCACAAGGAGATGAGAAATGAGGTGCGTTTTAGAAACCTTTCCCGATTACACGGTGTACCATCTTCTGGGTTTCTCATGTATGTTTTCGATGTACGAAGATGCCCTTGAACCTGGAGATTTGGGACCCATTGGATGGGTTCCACGCAGTATTACTTTAAAGGGTCTGCGTTTGCTCACCCAACCTCACCAAACCTCTCAGCCCCAAGAGTGTCCACCCTTATGTCTCATCCATCTGTGGGTCTACATATGGTCAATCCAGGTTGCATCACAGCCCCTGAACGAATTTTGTCAGAATTTCTCTCTCTTTCACTGTCTTTGTTTCACGGGTTTTTAAAAGTAATTGATTTGTATAATGGGGTTTAGCTGCTTTTCACTGCTGTGGTTATGCCGCTTTTCACCCACTTCACTCACTTACAGAGAGATATCAATACATAGGTTTTAAGATTCTTACTAGTCAGATATATTCTTGGGCGATGAATAGGGCGTGTTGAGTCCAGTTCACTGAGGAAGGAGTAGGTCTTGTCTATTACATATTGGGTTTATGGAACGCTATCTGAGCTAATTTGAAACCCTTGTTTTATGCATCACCCCACCTCACCTTTCCCGTTAAGCAGCCCTAGTGTGTTTTCTAAACGTGTGACTCTGACCTGTTATGTAATTCAGTTCAAGGGTAGCGGTTTTTACATTCCCTCTATAAGTGATATCTATGATAAGTGTCTTTTTCTGTGTGACTTATTTCACTTAGAATCGTCGTACCCAAATCCACTCATCATGCTGCTACTAGCCTTATGACGTTGATTTCATGGCTGAGTGATATTCCATTGTACATAAGGACCACAACTTCTTTGTCCATTCTTGTCTTTCCTGGGATATTTAAGGTGTCACAAAGTGGAGGTTCTTGTCAACAGAGCAGCCCTAAACTTTGGGGTGCCTGTGTCTTGCTGATTTTTAGTTTTCCCAATTTACACGCCCATGAGTGGAAGTGCCCTATGCTCTCTAAGCTGAGTTTTTTAGATGTTTCAGGACACACCGTACACTTCTCCAGAGTGGCTGTTGGCAATTTACATCCCGCCCATCAGCGTAGCAAGGCTCCCATTTCTCCATGGCCTGTCCTGCATTTCTGGTTTTGACACTTTATTCAGCCTGGCCCTTTTGACCGATGGGAAGCGAGACTTCTTTGTAGCGCTGATTTGCCTTTCCAGGTTGCTTGGTTGGCCAAAAAGGGCATATGCGTTTTTTCCTGAATATATTCAGGAAAAAACGCATATGCCCTTTTTGGCCAAGGGCATCATTGTCGAGGTTTTGCCGCTTTTCCTGTGCTTTAAAGGCGATTCGAATCTACCTCCTGAAATCTGATTCCTGCAATTCTGCCTTGCTTTCAAATCCTCTTCGTTGCCTTCCCTCAATATATTTGTGGACGAGAGTTATCATTTCTAAGTCTGCAGGTTTGTGAATTGCAGTGCCCCTGAGCTCCATTTTTCAACTCGCTTTCTTGGGAGCTGGCCGCAAAAGCGCAGGTTTGCTTCAGGCCCTATTCTGGCTTCGGGCGGCAGGCTGAGCCTGTGGTTAATTCTTCTTCCTGATGGGAAAATAGAGTGACCTGTGCCTGTCCCAACACCTAGAGCTAGTCTCTCATTGGTTCCCCCTCTTCCCGTTCATCCTCAGGACAAATTGCAACCTGTACGGAACAGGAGGTTAAAGGTGCTGATTCTCCAAGCAGGGAGATTGCTAGTATAGCGGCTGGAATGGCGAACCGGAGCACAAGGAGATGAGAAATGAGGTGCGTTTTAGAAACCTTTCCCGATCACACGGTGTACCATCTTCTGGGTTTCTCATGCATGTTTTCGATGTAGCAAGATGCCCTTGAACCTGGAGATTTGGGACCCATGGGATGGGTACCACACAGTATTACTTTAAAGGGTCTGCGTTTGCTCACCCAACCTCACCAAACCTCTCAGCCCCAAGAGTGTCCACCCTTATGTCTCATCCATCTGTGGGTCTACATATGGTCAATCCAGGTTGCATCACAGCCCCTGAACGAATTTTGTCAGAATTTCTCTCTCTTTCACTGTCTTTGTTTCACGGGTGTTTAAAAGTAATTGATTTGTATAATGGGGTTTAGCTGCTTTTCACTGCTGTGGTTATGCCGCTTTTCACCCACTTCACTCACTTACAGAGAGATATCAATACATAGGTTTTAAGATTCTTACTAGTCAGATATATTCTTGGGCGATGAATAGGGCGTGTTGAGTCCAGTTCACTGAGGAAGGAGTAGGTCTTGTCTATTACATATTGGGTTTATGGAACGCTATCTGAGCTAATTTGAAACCCTTGTTTTATGCATCACCCCACCTCACCTTTCCCGTTAAGCAGCCCTAGTGTGTTTTCTAAACGTGTGACTCTGACCTGTTATGTAATTCAGTTCAAGGGTAGCGGTTTTTACATTCCCTCTATAAGTGATATCTATGATAAGTGTCTTTTTCTGTGTGACTTATTTCACTTAGAATCGTCGTACCCAAATCCACTCATCATGCTGCTACTAGCCTTATGACGTTGATTTCATGGCTGAGTGATATTCCATTGTACATAAGGACCACAACTTCTTTATCCATTCTTGTCTTTCCTGGGATATTTAAGGTGTGACAAAGTGGAGGTTCTTGTCAACAGAGCAGCCCTAAACTTTGGGGTGCCTGTGTCTTGCTGATTTTTAGTTTTCCCAATTTACACGCCCATGAGTGGAAGTGCCCTATGCTCTCTAAGCTGAGTTTTTTAGATGTTTCAGGACACACCGTACACTTCTCCAGAGTGGCTGTTGGCAATTTACATCCCGCCCATCAGCGTAGCAAGGCTCCCATTTCTCCATGGCCTGTCCTGTATTTCTGGTTTTGACACTTTATTCAGCCTGGCCCTTTTGACCGATGGGAAGCGAGACTTCTTTGTAGCGCTGATTTGCCTTTCCAGGTTGCTTGGTTGGCCAAAAAGGGCGTATGCGTTTTTTCCTGAATATATTCAGGAAAAAACGCATACGCCCTTTTTGGCCAAGGGCATCATTGTCGAGGTTTTGCCGCTTTTCCTGTGCTTTAAAGGCGATTCGAATCTACCTCCTGAAATCTGTTTCCTGCAATTCTGCCTTGCTTTCAAATCCTCTTCGTTGCCTTCCCTCAATATATTTGTGGACGAGAGTTATCATTTCTAAGTCTGCAGGTTTGTGAATTGCAGTGCCCCTGAGCTCCATTTTTCAACTCGCTTTCTTGGGAGCTGGCCGCAAAAGCGCAGGTTTGCTTCAGGCCCTATTCTGGCTTCGGGCGGCAGGCTGAGCCTGTGGTTAATTCTTCTTCCTGATGGGAAAATAGAGTGACCTGTGCCTGTCCCAACACCTAGAGCTAGTCTCTCATTGGTTCCCCCTCTTCCCGTTCATCCTCAGGACAAATTGCAACCTGTTTGGTACAGGAGGTTAAAGGTGCTGATTCTCCAGGCAGGGAGATTGCTAGTATAGCGGCTGGAAAGGCGAACCGGAGCACAAGGAGATGAGAAATGAGGTGCGTTTTAGAAACCTTTCCCGATCACACGGTGTACCATCTTCTGGGTTTCTCATGTATGTTTTCGATGTACGAAGATGCCCTTGAACCTGGAGATTTGGGACCCATTGGATGGGTTCCACGCAGTATTACTTTAAAGGGTCTGCGTTTGCTCACCCAACCTCACCAAACCTCTCAGCCCCAAGAGTGTCCACCCTTATGCCTCATCCATCTGTGGGTCTACATATGGTCAATCCAGGTTGCATCACAGCCCCTGAACGAATTTTGTCAGAATTTCTCTCTCTTTCACTGTCTTTGTTTCACGGGTTTTTAAAAGTAATTGATTTGTATAATGGGGTTTAGCTGCTTTTCACTGCTGTGGTTATGCCGCTTTTCACCCACTTCACTCACTTACAGAGAGATATCAATACATAGGTTTTAAGATTCTTACTAGTCAGATATATTCTTGGGCGATGAATAGGGCGTGTTGAGTCCAGTTCACTGAGGAAGGAGTAGGTCTTGTCTATTACATATTGGGTTTATGGAACGCTATCTGAGCTAATTTGAAACCCTTGTTTTATGCATCACCCCACCTCACCTTTCCCGTTAAGCAGCCCTAGTGTGTTTTCTAAACGTGTGACTCTGACCTGTTATGTAATTCAGTTCAAGGGTAGCGGTTTTTACATTCCCTCTATAAGTGATATCTATGATAAGTGTCTTTTTCTGTGTGACTTATTTCACTTAGAATCGTCGTACCCAAATCCACTCATCATGCTGCTCCTAGCCTTATGACGTTGATTTCATGGCTGAGTGATATTCCATTGTACATAAGGACCACAACTTCTTTGTCCATTCTTGTCTTTCCTGGGATATTTAAGGTGTCACAAAGTGGAGGTTCTTGTCAACAGAGCAGCCCTAAACTTTGGGGTGCCTGTGTCTTGCTGATTTTTAGTTTTCCCAATTTACACGCCCATGAGTGGAAGTGCCCTATGCTCTCTAAGCTGAGTTTTTTAGATGTTTCAGGACACACCGTACACTTCTCCAGAGTGGCTGTTGGCAATTTACATCCCGCCCATCAGCGTAGCAAGGCTCCCATTTCTCCATGGCCTGTCCTGCATTTCTGGTTTTGACACTTTATTCAGCCTGGCCCTTTTGACCGATGGGAAGCGAGACTTCTTTGTAGCGCTGATTTGCCTTTCCAGGTTGCTTGGTTGGCCAAAAAGGGCGTATGCGTTTTTTCCTGAATATATTCAGGAAAAAACGCATACGCCCTTTTTGGCCAAGGGCATCATTGTCGAGGTTTTGCCGCTTTTCCTGTGCTTTAAAGGCGATTCGAATCTACCTCCTGAAATCTGTTTCCTGCAATTCTGCCTTGCTTTCAAATCCTCTTCGTTGCCTTCCCTCAATATATTTGTGGACGAGAGTTATCATTTCTAAGTCTGCAGGTTTGTGAATTGCAGTGCCCCTGAGCTCCATTTTTCAACTCGCTTTCTTGGGAGCTGGCCGCAAAAGCGCAGGATTGCTTCAGGCCCTATTCTGGCTCCGGGCGGCAAGCTGAGCCTGAGGTTAATTCTTCTTCCTGATGGGAAAATAGAGTGACCTGTGCCTGTCCCAACACCTAGAGCTAGTCTCTCATTGGTTCCCCCTCTTCCCGTTCATCCTCAGGACAAATTGCAACCTGTACGGAACAGGAGGTTAAAGGTGCTGATTCTCCAAGCAGGGAGATTGCTAGTATAGCGGCTGGAATGGCGAACCGGAGCACAAGGAGATGAGAAATGAGGTGCGTTTTAGAAACCTTTCCCGATCACACGGTGTACCATCTTCTGGGTTTCTCATGCATGTTTTCGATGTAGGAAGATGCCCTTGAACCTGGAGATTTGGGACCCATGGGATGGGTACCACACAGTATTACTTTAAAGGGTCTGCGTTTGCTCACCCAACCTCACCAAACCTCTCAGCCCCAAGAGTGTCCACCCTTATGTCTCATCCATCTGTGGGTCTACATATGGTCAATCCAGGTTGCATCACAGCCCCTGAACGAATTTTGTCAGAATTTCTCTCTCTTTCACTGTCTTTGTTTCACGGGTGTTTAAAAGTAATTGATTTGTATAATGGGGTTTAGCTGCTTTTCACTGCTGTGGTTATGCCGCTTTTCACCCACTTCACTCACTTACAGAGAGATATCAATACATAGGTTTTAAGATTCTTACTAGTCAGATATATTCTTGGGCGATGAATAGGGCGTGTTGAGTCCAGTTCACTGAGGAAGGAGTAGGTCTTGTCTATTACATATTGGGTTTATGGAACGCTATCTGAGCTAATTTGAAACCCTTGTTTTATGCATCACCCCACCTCACCTTTCCCGTTAAGCAGCCCTAGTGTGTTTTCTAAACGTGTGACTCTGACCTGTTATGTAATTCAGTTCAAGGGTAGCGGTTTTTACATTCCCTCTATAAGTGATATCTATGATAAGTGTCTTTTTCTGTGTGACTTATTTCACTTAGAATCGTCGTACCCAAATCCACTCATCATGCTGCTACTAGCCTTATGACGTTGATTTCATGGCTGAGTGATATTCCATTGTACATAAGGACCACAACTTCTTTGTCCATTCTTGTCTTTCCTGGGATATTTAAGGTGTCACAAAGTGGAGGTTCTTGTCAACAGAGCAGCCCTAAACTTTGGGGTGCCTGTGTCTTGCTGATTTTTAGTTTTCCCAATTTACACGCCCATGAGTGGAAGTGCCCTATGCTCTCTAAGCTGAGTTTTTTAGATGTTTCAGGACACACCGTACACTTCTCCAGAGTGGCTGTTGGCAATTTACATCCCGCCCATCAGCGTAGCAAGGCTCCCATTTCTCCATGGCCTGTCCTGCATTTCTGGTTTTGACACTTTATTCAGCCTGGCCCTTTTGACCGATGGGAAGCGAGACTTCTTTGTAGCGCTGATTTGCCTTTCCAGGTTGCTTGGTTGGCCAAAAAGGGCGTATGCGTTTTTTCCTGAATATATTCAGGAAAAAACGCATACGCCCTTTTTGGCCAAGGGCATCATTGTCGAGGTTTTGCCGCTTTTCCTGTGCTTTAAAGGCGATTCGAATCTACCTCCTGAAATCTGATTCCTGCAATTCTGCCTTGCTTTCAAATCCTCTTCGTTGCCTTCCCTCAATATATTTGTGGAGGAGAGTTATCATTTCTAAGTCTGCAGGTTTGTGAATTGCAGTGCCCCTGAGCTCCATTTTTCAACTCGCTTTCTTGGGAGCTGGCCGCAAAAGCGCAGGTTTGCTTCAGGCCCTATTCTGGCTTCGGGCGGCAGGCTGAGCCTGTGGTTAATTCTTCTTCCTGATGGGAAAATAGAGTGACCTGTGCCTGTCCCAACACCTAGAGCTAGTCTCTCATTGGTTCCCCCTCTTCCCGTTCATCCTCAGGACAAATTGCAACCTGTTTGGAACAGGAGGTTAAAGGTGCTGATTCTCCAGGCAGGGAGATTGCTAGTATAGCGGCTGGAAAGGCGAACCGGAGCACAAGGAGATGAGAAATGAGGTGCGTTTTAGAAACCTTTCCCGATCACACGGTGTACCATCTTCTGGGTTTCTCATGTATGTTTTCGATGTACGAAGATGCCCTTGAACCTGGAGATTTGGGACCCATTGGATGGGTTCCACGCAGTATTACTTTAAAGGGTCTGCGTTTGCTCACCCAACCTCACCAAACCTCTCAGCCCCAAGAGTGTCCACCCTTATGTCTCATCCATCTGTGGGTCTACATATGGTCAATCCAGGTTGCATCACAGCCCCTGAACGAATTTTGTCAGAATTTCTCTCTCTTTCACTGTCTTTGTTTCACGGGTTTTTAAAAGTAATTGATTTGTATAATGGGGTTTAGCTGCTTTTCACTGCTGTGGTTATGCCGCTTTTCACCCACTTCACTCACTTACAGAGAGATATCAATACATAGGTTTTAAGATTCTTACTAGTCAGATATATTCTTGGGCGATGAATAGGGCGTGTTGAGTCCAGTTCACTGAGGAAGGAGTAGGTCTTGTCTATTACATATTGGGTTTATGGAACGCTATCTGAGCTAATTTGAAACCCTTGTTTTATGCATCACCCCACCTCACCTTTCCCGTTAAGCAGCCCTAGTGTGTTTTCTAAACGTGTGACTCTGACCTGTTATGTAATTCAGTTCAAGGGTAGCGGTTTTTACATTCCCTCTATAAGTGATATCTATGATAAGTGTCTTTTTCTGTGTGACTTATTTCACTTAGAATCGTCGTACCCAAATCCACTCATCATGCTGCTACTAGCCTTATGACGTTGATTTCATGGCTGAGTGATATTCCATTGTACATAAGGACCACAACTTCTTTGTCCATTCTTGTCTTTCCTGGGATATTTAAGGTGTCACAAAGTGGAGGTTCTTGTCAACAGAGCAGCCCTAAACTTTGGGGTGCCTGTGTCTTGCTGATTTTTAGTTTTCCCAATTTACACGCCCATGAGTGGAAGTGCCCTATGCTCTCTAAGCTGAGTTTTTTAGATGTTTCAGGACACACCGTACACTTCTCCAGAGTGGCTGTTGGCAATTTACATCCCGCCCATCAGCGTAGCAAGGCTCCCATTTCTCCATGGCCTGTCCTGCATTTCTGGTTTTGACACTTTATTCAGCCTGGCCCTTTTGACCGATGGGAAGCGAGACTTCTTTGTAGCGCTGATTTGCCTTTCCAGGTTGCTTGGTTGGCCAAAAAGGGCGTATGCGTTTTTTCCTGAATATATTCAGGAAAAAACGCATATGCCCTTTTTGGCCAAGGGCATCATTGTCGAGGTTTTGCCGCTTTTCCTGTGCTTTAAAGGCGATTCGAATCTACCTCCTGAAATCTGATTCCTGCAATTCTGCCTTGCTTTCAAATCCTCTTCGTTGCCTTCCCTCAATATATTTGTGGACGAGAGTTATCATTTCTAAGTCTGCAGGTTTGTGAATTGCAGTGCCCCTGAGCTCCATTTTTCAACTCGCTTTCTTGGGAGCTGGCCGCAAAAGCGCAGGTTTGCTTCAGGCCCTATTCTGGCTTCGGGCGGCAGGCTGAGCCTGTGGTTAATTCTTCTTCCTGATGGGAAAATAGAGTGACCTGTGCCTGTCCCAACACCTAGAGCTAGTCTCTCATTGGTTCCCCCTCTTCCCGTTCATCCTCAGGACAAATTGCAACCTGTACGGAACAGGAGGTTAAAGGTGCTGATTCTCCAAGCAGGGAGATTGCTAGTATAGCGGCTGGAATGGCGAACCGGAGCACAAGGAGATGAGAAATGAGGTGCGTTTTAGAAACCTTTCCCGATCACACGGTGTACCATCTTCTGGGTTTCTCATGCATGTTTTCGATGTAGGAAGATGCCCTTGAACCTGGAGATTTGGGACCCATGGGATGGGTACCACACAGTATTACTTTAAAGGGTCTGCGTTTGCTCACCCAACCTCACCAAACCTCTCAGCCCCAAGAGTGTCCACCCTTATGTCTCATCCATCTGTGGGTCTACATATGGTCAATCCAGGTTGCATCACAGCCCCTGAACGAATTTTGTCAGAATTTCTCTCTCTTTCACTGTCTTTGTTTCACGGGTGTTTAAAAGTAATTGATTTGTATAATGGGGTTTAGCTGCTTTTCACTGCTGTGGTTATGCCGCTTTTCACCCACTTCACTCACTTACAGAGAGATATCAATACATAGGTTTTAAGATTCTTACTAGTCAGATATATTCTTGGGCGATGAATAGGGCGTGTTGAGTCCAGTTCACTGAGGAAGGAGTAGGTCTTGTCTATTACATATTGGGTTTATGGAACGCTATCTGAGCTAATTTGAAACCCTTGTTTTATGCATCACCCCACCTCACCTTTCCCGTTAAGCAGCCCTAGTGTGTTTTCTAAACGTGTGACTCTGACCTGTTATGTAATTCAGTTCAAGGGTAGCGGTTTTTACATTCCCTCTATAAGTGATATCTATGATAAGTGTCTTTTTCTGTGTGACTTATTTCACTTAGAATCGTCGTACCCAAATCCACTCATCATGCTGCTACTAGCCTTATGACGTTGATTTCATGGCTGAGTGATATTCCATTGTACATAAGGACCACAACTTCTTTATCCATTCTTGTCTTTCCTGGGATATTTAAGGTGTCACAAAGTGGAGGTTCTTGTCAACAGAGCAGCCCTAAACTTTGGGGTGCCTGTGTCTTGCTGATTTTTAGTTTTCCCAATTTACACGCCCATGAGTGGAAGTGCCCTATGCTCTCTAAGCTGAGTTTTTTAGATGTTTCAGGACACACCGTACACTTCTCCAGATTGGCTGTTGGCAATTTACATCCCGCCCATCAGCGTAGCAAGGCTCCCATTTCTCCATGGCCTGTCCTGCATTTCTGGTTTTGACACTTTATTCAGCCTGGCCCTTTTGACCGATGGGAAGCGAGACTTCTTTGTAGCGCTGATTTGCCTTTCCAGGTTGCTTGGTTGGCCAAAAAGGGCGTATGCGTTTTTTCCTGAATATATTCAGGAAAAAACGCATACGCCCTTTTTGGCCAAGGGCATCATTGTCGAGGTTTTGCCGCTTTTCCTGTGCTTTAAATGCGATTCGAATCTACCTCCTGAAATCTGATTCCTGCAATTCTGCCTTGCTTTCAAATCCTCTTCGTTGCCTTCCCTCAATATATTTGTGGACGAGAGTTATCATTTCTAAGTCTGCAGGTTTGTGAATTGCAGTGCCCCTGAGCTCCATTTTTCAACTCGCTTTCTTGGGAGCTGGCCGCAAAAGCGCAGGTTTGCTTCAGGCCCTATTCTGGCTTCGGGCGGCAGGCTGAGCCTGTGGTCAATTCTTCTTCCTGATGGGAAAATAGAGTGACCTGTGCCTGTCCCAACACCTAGAGCTAGTCTCTCATTGGTTCCCCCTCTTCCCGTTCATCCTCAGGACAAATTGCAACCTGTTCGGAACAGGAGGTTAAAGGTGCTGATTCTCCAGGCAGGGAGATTGCTAGTATAGCGGCTGGAAAGGCGAACCGGAGCACAAGGAGATGAGAAATGAGGTGCGTTTTAGAAACCTTTCCCGATCACACGGTGTACCATCTTCTGGGTTTCTCATGTATGTTTTCGATGTAGGAAGATGCCCTTGAACCTGGAGATTTGGGACCCATTGGATGGGTTCCACGCAGTATTACTTTAAAGGGTCTGCGTTTGCTCACCCAACCTCACCAAACCTCTCAGCCCCAAGAGTGTCCACCCTTATGTCTCATCCATCTGTGGGTCTACATATGGTCAATCCAGGTTGCATCACAGCCCCTGAACGAATTTTGTCAGAATTTCTCTCTCTTTCACTGTCTTTGTTTCACGGGTTTTTAAAAGTAATTGATTTGTATAATGGGGTTTAGCTGCTTTTCACTGCTGTGTTTATGCCGCTTTTCACCCACTTCACTCACTTACAGAGAGATATCAATACATAGGTTTTAAGTTTCTTACTAGTCAGATATATTCTTGGGCGATGAATAGGGCGTGTTGAGTCCAGTTCACTGAGGAAGGAGTAGGTCTTGTCTATTACATATTGGGTTTATGGAACGCTATCTGAGCTAATTTGAAACCCTTGTTTTATGCATCATCCCACCTCACCTTTCCCGTTAAGCAGCCCTAGTGTGTTTTCTAAACGTGTGACTCTGACCTGTTATGTAATTCAGTTCAAGGGTAGCGGTTTTTACATTCCCTCTATAAGTGATATCTTATGATAAGTGTCTTTTTCTGTGTGACTTATTTCACTTAGAATCGTCGTACCCAAATCCACTCATCATGCTGCTACTAGCCTTATGACGTTGATTTCATGGCTGAGTGATATTCCATTGTACATAAGGACCACAACTTCTTTATCCATTCTTGTCTTTCCTGGGATATTTAAGGTGTCACAAAGTGGAGGTTCTTGTCAACAGAGCAGCCCTAAACTTTGGGGTGCCTGTGTCTTGCTGATTTTTAGTTTTCCCAATTTACACGCCCATGAGTGGAAGTGCCCTATGCTCTCTAAGCTGAGTTTTTTAGATGTTTCAGGACACACCGTACACTTCTCCAGAGTGGCTGTTGGCAATTTACATCCCGCCCATCAGCGTAGCAAGGCTCCCATTTCTCCATGGCCTGTCCTGCATTTCTGGTTTTGACACTTTATTCAGCCTGGCCCTTTTGACCGATGGGAAGCGAGACTTCTTTGTAGCGCTGATTTGCCTTTCCAGGTTGCTTGGTTGGCCAAAAAGGGCGTATGCGTTTTTTCCTGAATATATTCAGGAAAAAACGCATACGCCCTTTTTGGCCAAGGGCATCATTGTCGAGGTTTTGCCGCTTTTCCTGTGCTTTAAAGGCGATTCGAATCTACCTCCTGAAATCTGATTCCTGCAATTCTGCCTTGCTTTCAAATCCTCTTCGTTGCCTTCCCTCAATATATTTGTGGAGGAGAGTTATCATTTCTAAGTCTGCAGGTTTGTGAATTGCAGTGCCCCTGAGCTCCATTTTTCAACTCGCTTTCTTGGGAGCTGGCCGCAAAAGCGCAGGTTTGCTTCAGGCCCTATTCTGGCTTCGGGCGGCAGGCTGAGCCTGTGGTTAATTCTTCTTCCTGATGGGAAAATAGAGTGACCTGTGCCTGTCCCAACACCTAGAGCTAGTCTCTCATTGGTTCCCCCTCTTCCCGTTCATCCTCAGGACAAATTGCAACCTGTACGGAACAGGAGGTTAAAGGTGCTGATTCTCCAAGCAGGGAGATTGCTAGTATAGCGGCTGGAATGGCGAACCGGAGCACAAGGAGATGAGAAATGAGGTGCGTTTTAGAAACCTTTCCCGATCACACGGTGTACCATCTTCTGGGTTTCTCATGCATGTTTTCGATGTAGGAAGATGCCCTTGAACCTGGAGATTTGGGACCCATGGGATGGGTACCACACAGTATTACTTTAAAGGGTCTGCGTTTGCTCACCCAACCTCACCAAACCTCTCAGCCCCAAGAGTGTCCACCCTTATGTCTCA
Organism: Balaenoptera borealis; assembly: GCF_965194805.1. Classification (NCBI taxonomy): domain Eukaryota; kingdom Metazoa; phylum Chordata; class Mammalia; order Artiodactyla; family Balaenopteridae; genus Balaenoptera; species Balaenoptera borealis. The sequence goes on from NW_028122994.1 coordinate 92,898, forward strand.
TCCATCTGTGGGTCTACATATGGTCAATCCAGGTTGCATCACAGCCCCTGAACGAATTTTGTCAGAATTTCTCTCTCTTTCACTGTCTTTGTTTCACGGGTGTTTAAAAGTAATTGATTTGTATAATGGGGTTTAGCTGCTTTTCACTGCTGTGGTTATGCCGCTTTTCACCCACTTCACTCACTTACAGAGAGATATCAATACATAGGTTTTAAGATTCTTACTAGTCAGATATATTCTTGGGCGATGAATAGGGCGTGTTGAGTCCAGTTCACTGAGGAAGGAGTAGGTCTTGTCTATTACATATTGGGTTTATGGAACGCTATCTGAGCTAATTTGAAACCCTTGTTTTATGCATCACCCCACCTCACCTTTCCCGTTAAGCAGCCCTAGTGTGTTTTCTAAACGTGTGACTCTGACCTGTTATGTAATTCAGTTCAAGGGTAGCGGTTTTTACATTCCCTCTATAAGTGATATCTATGATAAGTGTCTTTTTCTGTGTGACTTATTTCACTTAGAATCGTCGTACCCAAATCCACTCATCATGCTGCTACTAGCCTTATGACGTTGATTTCATGGCTGAGTGATATTCCATTGTACATAAGGACCACAACTTCTTTATCCATTCTTGTCTTTCCTGGGATATTTAAGGTGTGACAAAGTGGAGGTTCTTGTCAACAGAGCAGCCCTAAACTTTGGGGTGCCTGTGTCTTGCTGATTTTTAGTTTTCCCAATTTACACGCCCATGAGTGGAAGTGCCCTATGCTCTCTAAGCTGAGTTTTTTAGATGTTTCAGGACACACCGTACACTTCTCCAGAGTGGCTGTTGGCAATTTACATCCCGCCCATCAGCGTAGCAAGGCTCCCATTTCTCCATGGCCTGTCCTGTATTTCTGGTTTTGACACTTTATTCAGCCTGGCCCTTTTGACCGATGGGAAGCGAGACTTCTTTGTAGCGCTGATTTGCCTTTCCAGGTTGCTTGGTTGGCCAAAAAGGGCGTATGCGTTTTTTCCTGAATATATTCAGGAAAAAACGCATACGCCCTTTTTGGCCAAGGGCATCATTGTCGAGGTTTTGCCGCTTTTCCTGTGCTTTAAAGGCGATTCGAATCTACCTCCTGAAATCTGTTTCCTGCAATTCTGCCTTGCTTTCAAATCCTCTTCGTTGCCTTCCCTCAATATATTTGTGGACGAGAGTTATCATTTCTAAGTCTGCAGGTTTGTGAATTGCAGTGCCCCTGAGCTCCATTTTTCAACTCGCTTTCTTGGGAGCTGGCCGCAAAAGCGCAGGTTTGCTTCAGGCCCTATTCTGGCTTCGGGCGGCAGGCTGAGCCTGTGGTTAATTCTTCTTCCTGATGGGAAAATAGAGTGACCTGTGCCTGTCCCAACACCTAGAGCTAGTCTCTCATTGGTTCCCCCTCTTCCCGTTCATCCTCAGGACAAATTGCAACCTGTTTGGTACAGGAGGTTAAAGGTGCTGATTCTCCAGGCAGGGAGATTGCTAGTATAGCGGCTGGAAAGGCGAACCGGAGCACAAGGAGATGAGAAATGAGGTGCGTTTTAGAAACCTTTCCCGATCACACGGTGTACCATCTTCTGGGTTTCTCATGTATGTTTTCGATGTACGAAGATGCCCTTGAACCTGGAGATTTGGGACCCATGGGATGGGTTCCACGCAGTATTACTTTAAAGGGTCTGCGTTTGCTCACCCAACCTCACCAAACCTCTCAGTCCCAAGAGTGTCCACCCTTATGCCTCATCCATCTGTGGGTCTACATATGGTCAATCCAGGTTGCATCACACCCCCTGAACGAATTTTGTCAGAATTTCTCTCTCTTTCACTGTCTTTGTTTCACGGGTTTTTAAAAGTAATTGATTTGTATAATGGGGTTTAGCTGCTTTTCACTGCTGTGGTTATGCCGCTTTTCACCCACTTCACTCACTTACAGAGAGATATCAATACATAGGTTTTAAGATTCTTACTAGTCAGATATATTCTTGGGCGATGAATAGGGCGTGTTGAGTCCAGTTCACTGAGGAAGGAGTAGGTCTTGTCTATTACATATTGGGTTTATGGAACGCTATCTGAGCTAATTTGAAACCCTTGTTTTATGCATCACCCCACCTCACCTTTCCCGTTAAGCAGCCCTAGTGTGTTTTCTAAACGTGTGACTCTGACCTGTTATGTAATTCAGTTCAAGGGTAGCGGTTTTTACATTCCCTCTATAAGTGATATCTATGATAAGTGTCTTTTTCTGTGTGACTTATTTCACTTAGAATCGTCGTACCCAAATCCACTCATCATGCTGCTACTAGCCTTATGACGTTGATTTCATGGCTGAGTGATATTCCATTGTACATAAGGACCACAACTTCTTTATCCATTCTTGTCTTTCCTGGGATATTTAAGGTGTGACAAAGTGGAGGTTCTTGTCAACAGAGCAGCCCTAAACTTTGGGGTGCCTGTGTCTTGCTGATTTTTAGTTTTCCCAATTTACACGCCCATGAGTGGAAGTGCCCTATGCTCTCTAAGCTGAGTTTTTTAGATGTTTCAGGACACACCGTACACTTCTCCAGAGTGGCTGTTGGCAATTTACATCCCGCCCATCAGCGTAGCAAGGCTCCCATTTCTCCATGGCCTGTCCTGTATTTCTGGTTTTGACACTTTATTCAGCCTGGCCCTTTTGACCGATGGGAAGCGAGACTTCTTTGTAGCGCTGATTTGCCTTTCCAGGTTGCTTGGTTGGCCAAAAAGGGCGTATGCGTTTTTTCCTGAATATATTCAGGAAAAAACGCATACGCCCTTTTTGGCCAAGGGCATCATTGTCGAGGTTTTGCCGCTTTTCCTGTGCTTTAAAGGCGATTCGAATCTACCTCCTGAAATCTGTTTCCTGCAATTCTGCCTTGCTTTCAAATCCTCTTCGTTGCCTTCCCTCAATATATTTGTGGACGAGAGTTATCATTTCTAAGTCTGCAGGTTTGTGAATTGCAGTGCCCCTGAGCTCCATTTTTCAACTCGCTTTCTTGGGAGCTGGCCGCAAAAGCGCAGGATTGCTTCAGGCCCTATTCTGGCTCCGGGCGGCAAGCTGAGCCTGAGGTTAATTCTTCTTCCTGATGGGAAAATAGAGTGACCTGTGCCTGTCCCAACACCTAGAGCTAGTCTCTCATTGGTTCCCCCTCTTCCCGTTCATCCTCAGGACAAATTGCAACCTGTACGGAACAGGAGGTTAAAGGTGCTGATTCTCCAAGCAGGGAGATTGCTAGTATAGCGGCTGGAATGGCGAACCGGAGCACAAGGAGATGAGAAATGAGGTGCGTTTTAGAAACCTTTCCCGATCACACGGTGTACCATCTTCTGGGTTTCTCATGCATGTTTTCGATGTAGGAAGATGCCCTTGAACCTGGAGATTTGGGACCCATGGGATGGGTACCACACAGTATTACTTTAAAGGGTCTGCGTTTGCTCACCCAACCTCACCAAACCTCTCAGCCCCAAGAGTGTCCACCCTTATGTCTCATCCATCTGTGGGTCTACATATGGTCAATCCAGGTTGCATCACAGCCCCTGAACGAATTTTGTCAGAATTTCTCTCTCTTTCACTGTCTTTGTTTCACGGGTGTTTAAAAGTAATTGATTTGTATAATGGGGTTTAGCTGCTTTTCACTGCTGTGGTTATGCCGCTTTTCACCCACTTCACTCACTTACAGAGAGATATCAATACATAGGTTTTAAGATTCTTACTAGTCAGATATATTCTTGGGCGATGAATAGGGCGTGTTGAGTCCAGTTCACTGAGGAAGGAGTAGGTCTTGTCTATTACATATTGGGTTTATGGAACGCTATCTGAGCTAATTTGAAACCCTTGTTTTATGCATCACCCCACCTCACCTTTCCCGTTAAGCAGCCCTAGTGTGTTTTCTAAACGTGTGACTCTGACCTGTTATGTAATTCAGTTCAAGGGTAGCGGTTTTTACATTCCCTCTATAAGTGATATCTATGATAAGTGTCTTTTTCTGTGTGACTTATTTCACTTAGAATCGTCGTACCCAAACCCACTCATCATGCTGCTACTAGCCTTATGACGTTGATTTCATGGCTGAGTGATATTCCATTGTACATAAGGACCACAACTTCTTTGTCCATTCTTGTCTTTCCTGGGATATTTAAGGTGTCACAAAGTGGAGGTTCTTGTCAACAGAGCAGCCCTAAACTTTGGGGTGCCTGTGTCTTGCTGATTTTTAGTTTTCCCAATTTACACGCCCATGAGTGGAAGTGCCCTATGCTCTCTAAGCTGAGTTTTTTAGATGTTTCAGGACACACCGTACACTTCTCCAGAGTGGCTGTTGGCAATTTACATCCCGCCCATCAGCGTAGCAAGGCTCCCATTTCTCCATGGCCTGTCCTGCATTTCTGGTTTTGACACTTTATTCAGCCTGGCCCTTTTGACCGATGGGAAGCGAGACTTCTTTGTAGCGCTGATTTGCCTTTCCAGGTTGCTTGGTTGGCCAAAAAGGGCGTATGCGTTTTTTCCTGAATATATTCAGGAAAAAACGCATACGCCCTTTTTGGCCAAGGGCATCATTGTCGAGGTTTTGCCGCTTTTCCTGTGCTTTAAAGGCGATTCGAATCTACCTCCTGAAATCTGATTCCTGCAATTCTGCCTTGCTTTCAAATCCTCTTCGTTGCCTTCCCTCAATATATTTGTGGACGAGAGTTATCATTTCTAAGTCTGCAGGTTTGTGAATTGCAGTGCCCCTGAGCTCCATTTTTCAACTCGCTTTCTTGGGAGCTGGCCGCAAAAGCGCAGGTTTGCTTCAGGCCCTATTCTGGCTTCGGGCGGCAGGCTGAGCCTGTGGTTAATTCTTCTTCCTGATGGGAAAATAGAGTGACCTGTGCCTGTCCCAACACCTAGAGCTAGTCTCTCATTGGTTCCCCCTCTTCCCGTTCATCCTCAGGACAAATTGCAACCTGTTCGGAACAGGAGGTTAAAGGTGCTGATTCTCCAGGCAGGGAGATTGCTAGTATAGCGGCTGGAAAGGCGAACCGGAGCACAAGGAGATGAGAAATGAGGTGCGTTTTAGAAACCTTTCCCGATCACACGGTGTACCATCTTCTGGGTTTCTCATGTATGTTTTCGATGTAGGAAGATGCCCTTGAACCTGGAGATTTGGGACCCATTGGATGGGTTCCACGCAGTATTACTTTAAAGGGTCTGCGTTTGCTCACCCAACCTCACCAAACCTCTCAGCCCCAAGAGTGTCCACCCTTATGTCTCATCCATCTGTGGGTCTACATATGGTCAATCCAGGTTGCATCACAGCCCCTGAACGAATTTTGTCAGAATTTCTCTCTCTTTCACTGTCTTTGTTTCACGGGTTTTTAAAAGTAATTGATTTGTATAATGGGGTTTAGCTGCTTTTCACTGCTGTGTTTATGCCGCTTTTCACCCACTTCACTCACTTACAGAGAGATATCAATACATAGGTTTTAAGTTTCTTACTAGTCAGATATATTCTTGGGCGATGAATAGGGCGTGTTGAGTCCAGTTCACTGAGGAAGGAGTAGGTCTTGTCTATTACATATTGGGTTTATGGAACGCTATCTGAGCTAATTTGAAACCCTTGTTTTATGCATCATCCCACCTCACCTTTCCCGTTAAGCAGCCCTAGTGTGTTTTCTAAACGTGTGACTCTGACCTGTTATGTAATTCAGTTCAAGGGTAGCGGTTTTTACATTCCCTCTATAAGTGATATCTTATGATAAGTGTCTTTTTCTGTGTGACTTATTTCACTTAGAATCGTCGTACCCAAATCCACTCATCATGCTGCTACTAGCCTTATGACGTTGATTTCATGGCTGAGTGATATTCCATTGTACATAAGGACCACAACTTCTTTATCCATTCTTGTCTTTCCTGGGATATTTAAGGTGTCACAAAGTGGAGGTTCTTGTCAACAGAGCAGCCCTAAACTTTGGGGTGCCTGTGTCTTGCTGATTTTTAGTTTTCCCAATTTACACGCCCATGAGTGGAAGTGCCCTATGCTCTCTAAGCTGAGTTTTTTAGATGTTTCAGGACACACCGTACACTTCTCCAGAGTGGCTGTTGGCAATTTACATCCCGCCCATCAGCGTAGCAAGGCTCCCATTTCTCCATGGCCTGTCCTGCATTTCTGGTTTTGACACTTTATTCAGCCTGGCCCTTTTGACCGATGGGAAGCGAGACTTCTTTGTAGCGCTGATTTGCCTTTCCAGGTTGCTTGGTTGGCCAAAAAGGGCGTATGCGTTTTTTCCTGAATATATTCAGGAAAAAACGCATACGCCCTTTTTGGCCAAGGGCATCATTGTCGAGGTTTTGCCGCTTTTCCTGTGCTTTAAAGGCGATTCGAATCTACCTCCTGAAATCTGATTCCTGCAATTCTGCCTTGCTTTCAAATCCTCTTCGTTGCCTTCCCTCAATATATTTGTGGACGAGAGTTATCATTTCTAAGTCTGCAGGTTTGTGAATTGCAGTGCCCCTGAGCTCCATTTTTCAACTCGCTTTCTTGGGAGCTGGCCGCAAAAGCGCAGGTTTGCTTCAGGCCCTATTCTGGCTTCGGGCGGCAGGCTGAGCCTGTGGTTAATTCTTCTTCCTGATGGGAAAATAGAGTGACCTGTGCCTGTCCCAACACCTAGAGCTAGTCTCTCATTGGTTCCCCCTCTTCCCGTTCATCCTCAGGACAAATTGCAACCTGTTCGGAACAGGAGGTTAAAGGTGCTGATTCTCCAGGCAGGGAGATTGCTAGTATAGCGGCTGGAAAGGCGAACCGGAGCACAAGGAGATGAGAAATGAGGTGCGTTTTAGAAACCTTTCCCGATCACACGGTGTACCATCTTCTGGGTTTCTCATGTATGTTTTCGATGTAGGAAGATGCCCTTGAACCTGGAGATTTGGGACCCATTGGATGGGTTCCACGCAGTATTACTTTAAAGGGTCTGCGTTTGCTCACCCAACCTCACCAAACCTCTCAGCCCCAAGAGTGTCCACCCTTATGTCTCATCCATCTGTGGGTCTACATATGGTCAATCCAGGTTGCATCACAGCCCCTGAACGAATTTTGTCAGAATTTCTCTCTCTTTCACTGTCTTTGTTTCACGGGTTTTTAAAAGTAATTGATTTGTATAATGGGGTTTAGCTGCTTTTCACTGCTGTGTTTATGCCGCTTTTCACCCACTTCACTCACTTACAGAGAGATATCAATACATAGGTTTTAAGTTTCTTACTAGTCAGATATATTCTTGGGCGATGAATAGGGCGTGTTGAGTCCAGTTCACTGAGGAAGGAGTAGGTCTTGTCTATTACATATTGGGTTTATGGAACGCTATCTGAGCTAATTTGAAACCCTTGTTTTATGCATCATCCCACCTCACCTTTCCCGTTAAGCAGCCCTAGTGTGTTTTCTAAACGTGTGACTCTGACCTGTTATGTAATTCAGTTCAAGGGTAGCGGTTTTTACATTCCCTCTATAAGTGATATCTTATGATAAGTGTCTTTTTCTGTGTGACTTATTTCACTTAGAATCGTCGTACCCAAATCCACTCATCATGCTGCTACTAGCCTTATGACGTTGATTTCATGGCTGAGTGATATTCCATTGTACATAAGGACCACAACTTCTTTGTCCATTCTTGTCTTTCCTGGGATATTTAAGGTGTCACAAAGTGGAGGTTCTTGTCAACAGAGCAGCCCTAAACTTTGGGGTGCCTGTGTCTTGCTGATTTTTAGTTTTCCCAATTTACACGCCCATGAGTGGAAGTGCCCTATGCTCTCTAAGCTGAGTTTTTTAGATGTTTCAGGACACACCGTACACTTCTCCAGAGTGGCTGTTGGCAATTTACATCCCGCCCATCAGCGTAGCAAGGCTCCCATTTCTCCATGGCCTGTCCTGCATTTCTGGTTTTGACACTTTATTCAGCCTGGCCCTTTTGACCGATGGGAAGCGAGACTTCTTTGTAGCGCTGATTTGCCTTTCCAGGTTGCTTGGTTGGCCAAAAAGGGCGTATGCGTTTTTTCCTGAATATATTCAGGAAAAAACGCATACGCCCTTTTTGGCCAAGGGCATCATTGTCGAGGTTTTGCCGCTTTTCCTGTGCTTTAAAGGCGATTCGAATCTACCTCCTGAAATCTGATTCCTGCAATTCTGCCTTGCTTTCAAATCCTCTTCGTTGCCTTCCCTCAATATATTTGTGGAGGAGAGTTATCATTTCTAAGTCTGCAGGTTTGTGAATTGCAGTGCCCCTGAGCTCCATTTTTCAACTCGCTTTCTTGGGAGCTGGCCGCAAAAGCGCAGGTTTGCTTCAGGCCCTATTCTGGCTTCGGGCGGCAGGCTGAGCCTGTGGTTAATTCTTCTTCCTGATGGGAAAATAGAGTGACCTGTGCCTGTCCCAACACCTAGAGCTAGTCTCTCATTGGTTCCCCCTCTTCCCGTTCATCCTCAGGACAAATTGCAACCTGTTTGGAACAGGAGGTTAAAGGTGCTGATTCTCCAGGCAGGGAGATTGCTAGTATAGCGGCTGGAAAGGCGAACCGGAGCACAAGGAGATGAGAAATGAGGTGCGTTTTAGAAACCTTTCCCGATTACACGGTGTACCATCTTCTGGGTTTCTCATGTATGTTTTCGATGTACGAAGATGCCCTTGAACCTGGAGATTTGGGACCCATTGGATGGGTTCCACGCAGTATTACTTTAAAGGGTCTGCGTTTGCTCACCCAACCTCACCAAACCTCTCAGCCCCAAGAGTGTCCACCCTTATGTCTCATCCATCTGTGGGTCTACATATGGTCAATCCAGGTTGCATCACAGCCCCTGAACGAATTTTGTCAGAATTTCTCTCTCTTTCACTGTCTTTGTTTCACGGGTGTTTAAAAGTAATTGATTTGTATAATGGGGTTTAGCTGCTTTTCACTGCTGTGGTTATGCCGCTTTTCACCCACTTCACTCACTTACAGAGAGATATCAATATATAGGTTTTAAGATTCTTACTAGTCAGATATATTCTTGGGCGATGAATAGGGCGTGTTGAGTCCAGTTCACTGAGGAAGGAGTAGGTCTTGTCTATTACATATTGGGTTTATGGAACGCTATCTGAGCTAATTTGAAACCCTTGTTTTATGCATCACCCCACCTCACCTTTCCCGTTAAGCAGCCCTAGTGTGTTTTCTAAACGTGTGACTCTGACCTGTTATGTAATTCAGTTCAAGGGTAGCGGTTTTTACATTCCCTCTATAAGTGATATCTATGATAAGTGTCTTTTTCTGTGTGACTTATTTCACTTAGAATCGTCGTACCCAAATCCACTCATCATGCTGCTACTAGCCTTATGACGTTGATTTCATGGCTGAGTGATATTCCATTGTACATAAGGACCACAACTTCTTTGTCCATTCTTGTCTTTCCTGGGATATTTAAGGTGTCACAAAGTGGAGGTTCTTGTCAACAGAGCAGCCCTAAACTTTGGGGTGCCTGTGTCTTGCTGATTTTTAGTTTTCCCAATTTACACGCCCATGAGTGGAAGTGCCCTATGCTCTCTAAGCTGAGTTTTTTAGATGTTTCAGGACACACCGTACACTTCTCCAGAGTGGCTGTTGGCAATTTACATCCCGCCCATCAGCGTAGCAAGGCTCCCATTTCTCCATGGCCTGTCCTGCATTTCTGGTTTTGACACTTTATTCAGCCTGGCCCTTTTGACCGATGGGAAGCGAGACTTCTTTGTAGCGCTGATTTGCCTTTCCAGGTTGCTTGGTTGGCCAAAAAGGGCATATGCGTTTTTTCCTGAATATATTCAGGAAAAAACGCATATGCCCTTTTTGGCCAAGGGCATCATTGTCGAGGTTTTGCCGCTTTTCCTGTGCTTTAAAGGCGATTCGAATCTACCTCCTGAAATCTGATTCCTGCAATTCTGCCTTGCTTTCAAATCCTCTTCGTTGCCTTCCCTCAATATATTTGTGGACGAGAGTTATCATTTCTAAGTCTGCAGGTTTGTGAATTGCAGTGCCCCTGAGCTCCATTTTTCAACTCGCTTTCTTGGGAGCTGGCCGCAAAAGCGCAGGTTTGCTTCAGGCCCTATTCTGGCTTCGGGCGGCAGGCTGAGCCTGTGGTTAATTCTTCTTCCTGATGGGAAAATAGAGTGACCTGTGCCTGTCCCAACACCTAGAGCTAGTCTCTCATTGGTTCCCCCTCTTCCCGTTCATCCTCAGGACAAATTGCAACCTGTACGGAACAGGAGGTTAAAGGTGCTGATTCTCCAGGCAGGGAGATTGCTAGTATAGCGGCTGGAATGGCGAACCGGAGCACAAGGAGATGAGAAATGAGGTGCGTTTTAGAAACCTTTCCCGATCACACGGTGTACCATCTTCTGGGTTTCTCATGCATGTTTTCGATGTAGGAAGATGCCCTTGAACCTGGAGATTTGGGACCCATGGGATGGGTACCACACAGTATTACTTTAAAGGGTCTGCGTTTGCTCACCCAACCTCACCAAACCTCTCAGCCCCAAGAGTGTCCACCCTTATGTCTCATCCATCTGTGGGTCTACATATGGTCAATCCAGGTTGCATCACAGCCCCTGAACGAATTTTGTCAGAATTTCTCTCTCTTTCACTGTCTTTGTTTCACGGGTGTTTAAAAGTAATTGATTTGTATAATGGGGTTTAGCTGCTTTTCACTGCTGTGGTTATGCCGCTTTTCACCCACTTCACTCACTTACAGAGAGATATCAATACATAGGTTTTAAGATTCTTACTAGTCAGATATATTCTTGGGCGATGAATAGGGCGTGTTGAGTCCAGTTCACTGAGGAAGGAGTAGGTCTTGTCTATTACATATTGGGTTTATGGAACGCTATCTGAGCTAATTTGAAACCCTTGTTTTATGCATCACCCCACCTCACCTTTCCCGTTAAGCAGCCCTAGTGTGTTTTCTAAACGTGTGACTCTGACCTGTTATGTAATTCAGTTCAAGGGTAGCGGTTTTTACATTCCCTCTATAAGTGATATCTATGATAAGTGTCTTTTTCTGTGTGACTTATTTCACTTAGAATCGTCGTACCCAAATCCACTCATCATGCTGCTACTAGCCTTATGACGTTGATTTCATGGCTGAGTGATATTCCATTGTACATAAGGACCACAACTTCTTTATCCATTCTTGTCTTTCCTGGGATATTTAAGGTGTGACAAAGTGGAGGTTCTTGTCAACAGAGCAGCCCTAAACTTTGGGGTGCCTGTGTCTTGCTGATTTTTAGTTTTCCCAATTTACACGCCCATGAGTGGAAGTGCCCTATGCTCTCTAAGCTGAGTTTTTTAGATGTTTCAGGACACACCGTACACTTCTCCAGAGTGGCTGTTGGCAATTTACATCCCGCCCATCAGCGTAGCAAGGCTCCCATTTCTCCATGGCCTGTCCTGTATTTCTGGTTTTGACACTTTATTCAGCCTGGCCCTTTTGACCGATGGGAAGCGAGACTTCTTTGTAGCGCTGATTTGCCTTTCCAGGTTGCTTGGTTGGCCAAAAAGGGCGTATGCGTTTTTTCCTGAATATATTCAGGAAAAAACGCATACGCCCTTTTTGGCCAAGGGCATCATTGTCGAGGTTTTGCCGCTTTTCCTGTGCTTTAAAGGCGATTCGAATCTACCTCCTGAAATCTGTTTCCTGCAATTCTGCCTTGCTTTCAAATCCTCTTCGTTGCCTTCCCTCAATATATTTGTGGACGAGAGTTATCATTTCTAAGTCTGCAGGTTTGTGAATTGCAGTGCCCCTGAGCTCCATTTTTCAACTCGCTTTCTTGGGAGCTGGCCGCAAAAGCGCAGGTTTGCTTCAGGCCCTATTCTGGCTTCGGGCGGCAGGCTGAGCCTGTGGTTAATTCTTCTTCCTGATGGGAAAATAGAGTGACCTGTGCCTGTCCCAACACCTAGAGCTAGTCTCTCATTGGTTCCCCCTCTTCCCGTTCATCCTCAGGACAAATTGCAACCTGTTTGGTACAGGAGGTTAAAGGTGCTGATTCTCCAGGCAGGGAGATTGCTAGTATAGCGGCTGGAAAGGCGAACCGGAGCACAAGGAGATGAGAAATGAGGTGCGTTTTAGAAACCTTTCCCGATCACACGGTGTACCATCTTCTGGGTTTCTCATGTATGTTTTCGATGTACGAAGATGCCCTTGAACCTGGAGATTTGGGACCCATTGGATGGGTTCCACGCAGTATTACTTTAAAGGGTCTGCGTTTGCTCACCCAACCTCACCAAACCTCTCAGCCCCAAGAGTGTCCACCCTTATGCCTCATCCATCTGTGGGTCTACATATGGTCAATCCAGGTTGCATCACACCCCCTGAACGAATTTTGTCAGAATTTCTCTCTCTTTCACTGTCTTTGTTTCACGGGTTTTTAAAAGTAATTGATTTGTATAATGGGGTTTAGCTGCTTTTCACTGCTGTGGTTATGCCGCTTTTCACCCACTTCACTCACTTACAGAGAGATATCAATACATAGGTTTTAAGATTCTTACTAGTCAGATATATTCTTGGGCGATGAATAGGGCGTGTTGAGTCCAGTTCACTGAGGAAGGAGTAGGTCTTGTCTATTACATATTGGGTTTATGGAACGCTATCTGAGCTAATTTGAAACCCTTGTTTTATGCATCACCCCACCTCACCTTTCCCGTTAAGCAGCCCTAGTGTGTTTTCTAAACGTGTGACTCTGACCTGTTATGTAATTCAGTTCAAGGGTAGCGGTTTTTACATTCCCTCTATAAGTGATATCTATGATAAGTGTCTTTTTCTGTGTGACTTATTTCACTTAGAATCGTCGTACCCAAACCCACTCATCATGCTGCTACTAGCCTTATGACGTTGATTTCATGGCTGAGTGATATTCCATTGTACATAAGGACCACAACTTCTTTGTCCATTCTTGTCTTTCCTGGGATATTTAAGGTGTCACAAAGTGGAGGTTCTTGTCAACAGAGCAGCCCTAAACTTTGGGGTGCCTGTGTCTTGCTGATTTTTAGTTTTCCCAATTTACACGCCCATGAGTGGAAGTGCCCTATGCTCTCTAAGCTGAGTTTTTTAGATGTTTCAGGACACACCGTACACTTCTCCAGAGTGGCTGTTGGCAATTTACATCCCGCCCATCAGCGTAGCAAGGCTCCCATTTCTCCATGGCCTGTCCTGCATTTCTGGTTTTGACACTTTATTCAGCCTGGCCCTTTTGACCGATGGGAAGCGAGACTTCTTTGTAGCGCTGATTTGCCTTTCCAGGTTGCTTGGTTGGCCAAAAAGGGCGTATGCGTTTTTTCCTGAATATATTCAGGAAAAAACGCATACGCCCTTTTTGGCCAAGGGCATCATTGTCGAGGTTTTGCCGCTTTTCCTGTGCTTTAAAGGCGATTCGAATCTACCTCCTGAAATCTGTTTCCTGCAATTCTGCCTTGCTTTCAAATCCTCTTCGTTGCCTTCCCTCAATATATTTGTGGACGAGAGTTATCATTTCTAAGTCTGCAGGTTTGTGAATTGCAGTGCCCCTGAGCTCCATTTTTCAACTCGCTTTCTTGGGAGCTGGCCGCAAAAGCGCAGGATTGCTTCAGGCCCTATTCTGGCTCCGGGCGGCAAGCTGAGCCTGAGGTTAATTCTTCTTCCTGATGGGAAAATAGAGTGACCTGTGCCTGTCCCAACACCTAGAGCTAGTCTCTCATTGGTTCCCCCTCTTCCCGTTCATCCTCAGGACAAATTGCAACCTGTACGGAACAGGAGGTTAAAGGTGCTGATTCTCCAAGCAGGGAGATTGCTAGTATAGCGGCTGGAATGGCGAACCGGAGCACAAGGAGATGAGAAATGAGGTGCGTTTTAGAAACCTTTCCCGATCACACGGTGTACCATCTTCTGGGTTTCTCATGCATGTTTTCGATGTAGGAAGATGCCCTTGAACCTGGAGATTTGGGACCCATGGGATGGGTACCACACAGTATTACTTTAAAGGGTCTGCGTTTGCTCACCCAACCTCACCAAACCTCTCAGCCCCAAGAGTGTCCACCCTTATGTCTCATCCATCTGTGGGTCTACATATGGTCAATCCAGGTTGCATCACAGCCCCTGAACGAATTTTGTCAGAATTTCTCTCTCTTTCACTGTCTTTGTTTCACGGGTGTTTAAAAGTAATTGATTTGTATAATGGGGTTTAGCTGCTTTTCACTGCTGTGGTTATGCCGCTTTTCACCCACTTCACTCACTTACAGAGAGATATCAATACATAGGTTTTAAGATTCTTACTAGTCAGATATATTCTTGGGCGATGAATAGGGCGTGTTGAGTCCAGTTCACTGAGGAAGGAGTAGGTCTTGTCTATTACATATTGGGTTTATGGAACGCTATCTGAGCTAATTTGAAACCCTTGTTTTATGCATCACCCCACCTCACCTTTCCCGTTAAGCAGCCCTAGTGTGTTTTCTAAACGTGTGACTCTGACCTGTTATGTAATTCAGTTCAAGGGTAGCGGTTTTTACATTCCCTCTATAAGTGATATCTATGATAAGTGTCTTTTTCTGTGTGACTTATTTCACTTAGAATCGTCGTACCCAAATCCACTCATCATGCTGCTACTAGCCTTATGACGTTGATTTCATGGCTGAGTGATATTCCATTGTACATAAGGACCACAACTTCTTTGTCCATTCTTGTCTTTCCTGGGATATTTAAGGTGTCACAAAGTGGAGGTTCTTGTCAACAGAGCAGCCCTAAACTTTGGGGTGCCTGTGTCTTGCTGATTTTTAGTTTTCCCAATTTACACGCCCATGAGTGGAAGTGCCCTATGCTCTCTAAGCTGAGTTTTTTAGATGTTTCAGGACACACCGTACACTTCTCCAGAGTGGCTGTTGGCAATTTACATCCCGCCCATCAGCGTAGCAAGGCTCCCATTTCTCCATGGCCTGTCCTGCATTTCTGGTTTTGACACTTTATTCAGCCTGGCCCTTTTGACCGATGGGAAGCGAGACTTCTTTGTAGCGCTGATTTGCCTTTCCAGGTTGCTTGGTTGGCCAAAAAGGGCGTATGCGTTTTTTCCTGAATATATTCAGGAAAAAACGCATACGCCCTTTTTGGCCAAGGGCATCATTGTCGAGGTTTTGCCGCTTTTCCTGTGCTTTAAAGGCGATTCGAATCTACCTCCTGAAATCTGATTCCTGCAATTCTGCCTTGCTTTCAAATCCTCTTCGTTGCCTTCCCTCAATATATTTGTGGAGGAGAGTTATCATTTCTAAGTCTGCAGGTTTGTGAATTGCAGTGCCCCTGAGCTCCATTTTTCAACTCGCTTTCTTGGGAGCTGGCCGCAAAAGCGCAGGTTTGCTTCAGGCCCTATTCTGGCTTCGGGCGGCAGGCTGAGCCTGTGGTTAATTCTTCTTCCTGATGGGAAAATAGAGTGACCTGTGCCTGTCCCAACACCTAGAGCTAGTCTCTCATTGGTTCCCCCTCTTCCCGTTCATCCTCAGGACAAATTGCAACCTGTTTGGAACAGGAGGTTAAAGGTGCTGATTCTCCAGGCAGGGAGATTGCTAGTATAGCGGCTGGAAAGGCGAACCGGAGCACAAGGAGATGAGAAATGAGGTGCGTTTTAGAAACCTTTCCCGATCACACGGTGTACCATCTTCTGGGTTTCTCATGTATGTTTTCGATGTACGAAGATGCCCTTGAACCTGGAGATTTGGGACCCATTGGATGGGTTCCACGCAGTATTACTTTAAAGGGTCTGCGTTTGCTCACCCAACCTCACCAAACCTCTCAGCCCCAAGAGTGTCCACCCTTATGTCTCATCCATCTGTGGGTCTACATATGGTCAATCCAGGTTGCATCACAGCCCCTGAACGAATTTTGTCAGAATTTCTCTCTCTTTCACTGTCTTTGTTTCACGGGTGTTTAAAAGTAATTGATTTGTATAATGGGGTTTAGCTGCTTTTCACTGCTGTGGTTATGCCGCTTTTCACCCACTTCACTCACTTACAGAGAGATATCAATACATAGGTTTTAAGATTCTTACTAGTCAGATATATTCTTGGGCGATGAATAGGGCGTGTTGAGTCCAGTTCACTGAGGAAGGAGTAGGTCTTGTCTATTACATATTGGGTTTATGGAACGCTATCTGAGCTAATTTGAAACCCTTGTTTTATGCATCACCCCACCTCACCTTTCCCGTTAAGCAGCCCTAGTGTGTTTTCTAAACGTGTGACTCTGACCTGTTATGTAATTCAGTTCAAGGGTAGCGGTTTTTACATTCCCTCTATAAGTGATATCTATGATAAGTGTCTTTTTCTGTGTGACTTATTTCACTTAGAATCGTCGTACCCAAATCCACTCATCATGCTGCTACTAGCCTTATGACGTTGATTTCATGGCTGAGTGATATTCCATTGTACATAAGGACCACAACTTCTTTGTCCATTCTTGTCTTTCCTGGGATATTTAAGGTGTCACAAAGTGGAGGTTCTTGTCAACAGAGCAGCCCTAAACTTTGGGGTGCCTGTGTCTTGCTGATTTTTAGTTTTCCCAATTTACACGCCCATGAGTGGAAGTGCCCTATGCTCTCTAAGCTGAGTTTTTTAGATGTTTCAGGACACACCGTACACTTCTCCAGAGTGGCTGTTGGCAATTTACATCCCGCCCATCAGCGTAGCAAGGCTCCCATTTCTCCATGGCCTGTCCTGCATTTCTGGTTTTGACACTTTATTCAGCCTGGCCCTTTTGACCGATGGGAAGCGAGACTTCTTTGTAGCGCTGATTTGCCTTTCCAGGTTGCTTGGTTGGCCAAAAAGGGCGTATGCGTTTTTTCCTGAATATATTCAGGAAAAAACGCATATGCCCTTTTTGGCCAAGGGCATCATTGTCGAGGTTTTGCCGCTTTTCCTGTGCTTTAAAGGCGATTCGAATCTACCTCCTGAAATCTGATTCCTGCAATTCTGCCTTGCTTTCAAATCCTCTTCGTTGCCTTCCCTCAATATATTTGTGGAGGAGAGTTATCATTTCTAAGTCTGCAGGTTTGTGAATTGCAGTGCCCCTGAGCTCCATTTTTCAACTCGCTTTCTTGGGAGCTGGCCGCAAAAGCGCAGGTTTGCTTCAGGCCCTATTCTGGCTTCGGGCGGCAGGCTGAGCCTGTGGTTAATTCTTCTTCCTGATGGGAAAATAGAGTGACCTGTGCCTGTCCCAACACCTAGAGCTAGTCTCTCATTGGTTCCCCCTCTTCCCGTTCATCCTCAGGACAAATTGCAACCTGTACGGAACAGGAGGTTAAAGGTGCTGATTCTCCAAGCAGGGAGATTGCTAGTATAGCGGCTGGAATGGCGAACCGGAGCACAAGGAGATGAGAAATGAGGTGCGTTTTAGAAACCTTTCCCGATCACACGGTGTACCATCTTCTGGGTTTCTCATGCATGTTTTCGATGTAGGAAGATGCCCTTGAACCTGGAGATTTGGGACCCATGGGATGGGTACCACACAGTATTACTTTAAAGGGTCTGCGTTTGCTCACCCAACCTCACCAAACCTCTCAGCCCCAAGAGTGTCCACCCTTATGTCTCATCCATCTGTGGGTCTACATATGGTCAATCCAGGTTGCATCACAGCCCCTGAACGAATTTTGTCAGAATTTCTCTCTCTTTCACTGTCTTTGTTTCACGGGTGTTTAAAAGTAATTGATTTGTATAATGGGGTTTAGCTGCTTTTCACTGCTGTGGTTATGCCGCTTTTCACCCACTTCACTCACTTACAGAGAGATATCAATACATAGGTTTTAAGATTCTTACTAGTCAGATATATTCTTGGGCGATGAATAGGGCGTGTTGAGTCCAGTTCACTGAGGAAGGAGTAGGTCTTGTCTATTACATATTGGGTTTATGGAACGCTATCTGAGCTAATTTGAAACCCTTGTTTTATGCATCACCCCACCTCACCTTTCCCGTTAAGCAGCCCTAGTGTGTTTTCTAAACGTGTGACTCTGACCTGTTATGTAATTCAGTTCAAGGGTAGCGGTTTTTACATTCCCTCTATAAGTGATATCTATGATAAGTGTCTTTTTCTGTGTGACTTATTTCACTTAGAATCGTCGTACCCAAATCCACTCATCATGCTGCTACTAGCCTTATGACGTTGATTTCATGGCTGAGTGATATTCCATTGTACATAAGGACCACAACTTCTTTATCCATTCTTGTCTTTCCTGGGATATTTAAGGTGTGACAAAGTGGAGGTTCTTGTCAACAGAGCAGCCCTAAACTTTGGGGTGCCTGTGTCTTGCTGATTTTTAGTTTTCCCAATTTACACGCCCATGAGTGGAAGTGCCCTATGCTCTCTAAGCTGAGTTTTTTAGATGTTTCAGGACACACCGTACACTTCTCCAGAGTGGCTGTTGGCAATTTACATCCCGCCCATCAGCGTAGCAAGGCTCCCATTTCTCCATGGCCTGTCCTGTATTTCTGGTTTTGACACTTTATTCAGCCTGGCCCTTTTGACCGATGGGAAGCGAGACTTCTTTGTAGCGCTGATTTGCCTTTCCAGGTTGCTTGGTTGGCCAAAAAGGGCGTATGCGTTTTTTCCTGAATATATTCAGGAAAAAACGCATACGCCCTTTTTGGCCAAGGGCATCATTGTCGAGGTTTTGCCGCTTTTCCTGTGCTTTAAAGGCGATTCGAATCTACCTCCTGAAATCTGTTTCCTGCAATTCTGCCTTGCTTTCAAATCCTCTTCGTTGCCTTCCCTCAATATATTTGTGGACGAGAGTTATCATTTCTAAGTCTGCAGGTTTGTGAATTGCAGTGCCCCTGAGCTCCATTTTTCAACTCGCTTTCTTGGGAGCTGGCCGCAAAAGCGCAGGTTTGCTTCAGGCCCTATTCTGGCTTCGGGCGGCAGGCTGAGCCTGTGGTTAATTCTTCTTCCTGATGGGAAAATAGAGTGACCTGTGCCTGTCCCAACACCTAGAGCTAGTCTCTCATTGGTTCCCCCTCTTCCCGTTCATCCTCAGGACAAATTGCAACCTGTTTGGTACAGGAGGTTAAAGGTGCTGATTCTCCAGGCAGGGAGATTGCTAGTATAGCGGCTGGAAAGGCGAACCGGAGCACAAGGAGATGAGAAATGAGGTGCGTTTTAGAAACCTTTCCCGATCACACGGTGTACCATCTTCTGGGTTTCTCATGCATGTTTTCGATGTAGGAAGATGCCCTTGAACCTGGAGATTTGGGACCCATGGGATGGGTACCACACAGTATTACTTTAAAGGGTCTGCGTTTGCTCACCCAACCTCACCAAACCTCTCAGCCCCAAGAGTGTCCACCCTTATGTCTCATCCATCTGTGGGTCTACATATGGTCAATCCAGGTTGCATCACAGCCCCTGAACGAATTTTGTCAGAATTTCTCTCTCTTTCACTGTCTTTGTTTCACGGGTTTTTAAAAGTAATTGATTTGTATAATGGGGTTTAGCTGCTTTTCACTGCTGTGGTTATGCCGCTTTTCACCCACTTCACTCACTTACAGAGAGATATCAATACATAGGTTTTAAGATTCTTACTAGTCAGATATATTCTTGGGCGATGAATAGGGCGTGTTGAGTCCAGTTCACTGAGGAAGGAGTAGGTCTTGTCTATTACATATTGGGTTTATGGAACGCTATCTGAGCTAATTTGAAACCCTTGTTTTATGCATCACCCCACCTCACCTTTCCCGTTAAGCAGCCCTAGTGTGTTTTCTAAACGTGTGACTCTGACCTGTTATGTAATTCAGTTCAAGGGTAGCGGTTTTTACATTCCCTCTATAAGTGATATCTATGATAAGTGTCTTTTTCTGTGTGACTTATTTCACTTAGAATCGTCGTACCCAAATCCACTCATCATGCTGCTACTAGCCTTATGACGTTGATTTCATGGCTGAGTGATATTCCATTGTACATAAGGACCACAACTTCTTTGTCCATTCTTGTCTTTCCTGGGATATTTAAGGTGTCACAAAGTGGAGGTTCTTGTCAACAGAGCAGCCCTAAACTTTGGGGTGCCTGTGTCTTGCTGATTTTTAGTTTTCCCAATTTACACGCCCATGAGTGGAAGTGCCCTATGCTCTCTAAGCTGAGTTTTTTAGATGTTTCAGGACACACCGTACACTTCTCCAGAGTGGCTGTTGGCAATTTACATCCCGCCCATCAGCGTAGCAAGGCTCCCATTTCTCCATGGCCTGTCCTGCATTTCTGGTTTTGACACTTTATTCAGCCTGGCCCTTTTGACCGATGGGAAGCGAGACTTCTTTGTAGCGCTGATTTGCCTTTCCAGGTTGCTTGGTTGGCCAAAAAGGGCGTATGCGTTTTTTCCTGAATATATTCAGGAAAAAACGCATACGCCCTTTTTGGCCAAGGGCATCATTGTCGAGGTTTTGCCGCTTTTCCTGTGCTTTAAAGGCGATTCGAATCTACCTCCTGAAATCTGTTTCCTGCAATTCTGCCTTGCTTTCAAATCCTCTTCGTTGCCTTCCCTCAATATATTTGTGGACGAGAGTTATCATTTCTAAGTCTGCAGGTTTGTGAATTGCAGTGCCCCTGAGCTCCATTTTTCAACTCGCTTTCTTGGGAGCTGGCCGCAAAAGCGCAGGATTGCTTCAGGCCCTATTCTGGCTCCGGGCGGCAAGCTGAGCCTGAGGTTAATTCTTCTTCCTGATGGGAAAATAGAGTGACCTGTGCCTGTCCCAACACCTAGAGCTAGTCTCTCATTGGTTCCCCCTCTTCCCGTTCATCCTCAGGACAAATTGCAACCTGTACGGAACAGGAGGTTAAAGGTGCTGATTCTCCAAGCAGGGAGATTGCTAGTATAGCGGCTGGAATGGCGAACCGGAGCACAAGGAGATGAGAAATGAGGTGCGTTTTAGAAACCTTTCCCGATCACACGGTGTACCATCTTCTGGGTTTCTCATGCATGTTTTCGATGTAGGAAGATGCCCTTGAACCTGGAGATTTGGGACCCATGGGATGGGTACCACACAGTATTACTTTAAAGGGTCTGCGTTTGCTCACCCAACCTCACCAAACCTCTCAGCCCCAAGAGTGTCCACCCTTATGTCTCATCCATCTGTGGGTCTACATATGGTCAATCCAGGTTGCATCACAGCCCCTGAACGAATTTTGTCAGAATTTCTCTCTCTTTCACTGTCTTTGTTTCACGGGTGTTTAAAAGTAATTGATTTGTATAATGGGGTTTAGCTGCTTTTCACTGCTGTGGTTATGCCGCTTTTCACCCACTTCACTCACTTACAGAGAGATATCAATACATAGGTTTTAAGATTCTTACTAGTCAGATATATTCTTGGGCGATGAATAGGGCGTGTTGAGTCCAGTTCACTGAGGAAGGAGTAGGTCTTGTCTATTACATATTGGGTTTATGGAACGCTATCTGAGCTAATTTGAAACCCTTGTTTTATGCATCACCCCACCTCACCTTTCCCGTTAAGCAGCCCTAGTGTGTTTTCTAAACGTGTGACTCTGACCTGTTATGTAATTCAGTTCAAGGGTAGCGGTTTTTACATTCCCTCTATAAGTGATATCTATGATAAGTGTCTTTTTCTGTGTGACTTATTTCACTTAGAATCGTCGTACCCAAATCCACTCATCATGCTGCTACTAGCCTTATGACGTTGATTTCATGGCTGAGTGATATTCCATTGTACATAAGGACCACAACTTCTTTGTCCATTCTTGTCTTTCCTGGGATATTTAAGGTGTCACAAAGTGGAGGTTCTTGTCAACAGAGCAGCCCTAAACTTTGGGGTGCCTGTGTCTTGCTGATTTTTAGTTTTCCCAATTTACACGCCCATGAGTGGAAGTGCCCTATGCTCTCTAAGCTGAGTTTTTTAGATGTTTCAGGACACACCGTACACTTCTCCAGAGTGGCTGTTGGCAATTTACATCCCGCCCATCAGCGTAGCAAGGCTCCCATTTCTCCATGGCCTGTCCTGCATTTCTGGTTTTGACACTTTATTCAGCCTGGCCCTTTTGACCGATGGGAAGCGAGACTTCTTTGTAGCGCTGATTTGCCTTTCCAGGTTGCTTGGTTGGCCAAAAAGGGCGTATGCGTTTTTTCCTGAATATATTCAGGAAAAAACGCATACGCCCTTTTTGGCCAAGGGCATCATTGTCGAGGTTTTGCCGCTTTTCCTGTGCTTTAAAGGCGATTCGAATCTACGTCTTGAAATCTGTTTCCTGCAATTCTGCCATGCTTTCAAATCCTCTTCGTTGCCTTCCCTCAATATATTTGTGGACGAGAGTTATCATTTCTAAGTCTGCAGGTTTGTGAATTGCAGTGCCCCTGAGCTCCATTTTTCAACTCGCTTTCTTGGGAGCTGGCCGTAAAAGCGCAGGTTTGCTTCAGGCCCTATTCTGGCTTCGGGCGGCAGGCTGAGCCTGTGGTTAATTCTTCTTCCTGATGGGAAAATAGAGTGACCTGTGCCTGTCCCAACACCTAGAGCTAGTCTCTCATTGGTTCCCCCTCTTCCCGTTCATCCTCAGGACAAATTGCAACCTGTTTGGTACAGGAGGTTAAAGGTGCTGATTCTCCAGGCAGGGAGATTGCTAGTATAGCGGCTGGAAAGGCGAACCGGAGCACAAGGAGATGAGAAATGAGGTGCGTTTTAGAAACCTTTCCCGATCACACGGTGTACCATCTTCTGGGTTTCTCATGTATGTTTTCGATGTACGAAGATGCCCTTGAACCTGGAGATTTGGGACCCATTGGATGGGTTCCACGCAGTATTACTTTAAAGGGTCTGCGTTTGCTCACCCAACCTCACCAAACCTCTCAGCCCCAAGAGTGTCCACCCTTATGCCTCATCCATCTGTGGGTCTACATATGGTCAATCCAGGTTGCATCACAGCCCCTGAACGAATTTTGTCAGAATTTCTCTCTCTTTCACTGTCTTTGTTTCACGGGTTTTTAAAAGTAATTGATTTGTATAATGGGGTTTAGCTGCTTTTCACTGCTGTGGTTATGCCGCTTTTCACCCACTTCACTCACTTACAGAGAGATATCAATACATAGGTTTTAAGATTCTTACTAGTCAGATATATTCTTGGGCGATGAATAGGGCGTGTTGAGTCCAGTTCACTGAGGAAGGAGTAGGTCTTGTCTATTACATATTGGGTTTATGGAACGCTATCTGAGCTAATTTGAAACCCTTGTTTTATGCATCACCCCACCTCACCTTTCCCGTTAAGCAGCCCTAGTGTGTTTTCTAAACGTGTGACTCTGACCTGTTATGTAATTCAGTTCAAGGGTAGCGGTTTTTACATTCCCTCTATAAGTGATATCTATGATAAGTGTCTTTTTCTGTGTGACTTATTTCACTTAGAATCGTCGTACCCAAATCCACTCATCATGCTGCTACTAGCCTTATGACGTTGATTTCATGGCTGAGTGATATTCCATTGTACATAAGGACCACAACTTCTTTGTCCATTCTTGTCTTTCCTGGGATATTTAAGGTGTCACAAAGTGGAGGTTCTTGTCAACAGAGCAGCCCTAAACTTTGGGGTGCCTGTGTCTTGCTGATTTTTAGTTTTCCCAATTTACACGCCCATGAGTGGAAGTGCCCTATGCTCTCTAAGCTGAGTTTTTTAGATGTTTCAGGACACACCGTACACTTCTCCAGAGTGGCTGTTGGCAATTTACATCCCGCCCATCAGCGTAGCAAGGCTCCCATTTCTCCATGGCCTGTCCTGCATTTCTGGTTTTGACACTTTATTCAGCCTGGCCCTTTTGACCGATGGGAAGCGAGACTTCTTTGTAGCGCTGATTTGCCTTTCCAGGTTGCTTGGTTGGCCAAAAAGGGCGTATGCGTTTTTTCCTGAATATATTCAGGAAAAAACGCATACGCCCTTTTTGGCCAAGGGCATCATTGTCGAGGTTTTGCCGCTTTTCCTGTGCTTTAAAGGCGATTCGAATCTACCTCCTGAAATCTGTTTCCTGCAATTCTGCCTTGCTTTCAAATCCTCTTCGTTGCCTTCCCTCAATATATTTGTGGACGAGAGTTATCATTTCTAAGTCTGCAGGTTTGTGAATTGCAGTGCCCCTGAGCTCCATTTTTCAACTCGCTTTCTTGGGAGCTGGCCGCAAAAGCGCAGGATTGCTTCAGGCCCTATTCTGGCTCCGGGCGGCAAGCTGAGCCTGAGGTTAATTCTTCTTCCTGATGGGAAAATAGAGTGACCTGTGCCTGTCCCAACACCTAGAGCTAGTCTCTCATTGGTTCCCCCTCTTCCCGTTCATCCTCAGGACAAATTGCAACCTGTACGGAACAGGAGGTTAAAGGTGCTGATTCTCCAAGCAGGGAGATTGCTAGTATAGCGGCTGGAATGGCGAACCGGAGCACAAGGAGATGAGAAATGAGGTGCGTTTTAGAAACCTTTCCCGATCACACGGTGTACCATCTTCTGGGTTTCTCATGCATGTTTTCGATGTAGGAAGATGCCCTTGAACCTGGAGATTTGGGACCCATGGGATGGGTACCACACAGTATTACTTTAAAGGGTCTGCGTTTGCTCACCCAACCTCACCAAACCTCTCAGCCCCAAGAGTGTCCACCCTTATGTCTCATCCATCTGTGGGTCTACATATGGTCAATCCAGGTTGCATCACAGCCCCTGAACGAATTTTGTCAGAATTTCTCTCTCTTTCACTGTCTTTGTTTCACGGGTGTTTAAAAGTAATTGATTTGTATAATGGGGTTTAGCTGCTTTTCACTGCTGTGGTTATGCCGCTTTTCACCCACTTCACTCACTTACAGAGAGATATCAATACATAGGTTTTAAGATTCTTACTAGTCAGATATATTCTTGGGCGATGAATAGGGCGTGTTGAGTCCAGTTCACTGAGGAAGGAGTAGGTCTTGTCTATTACATATTGGGTTTATGGAACGCTATCTGAGCTAATTTGAAACCCTTGTTTTATGCATCACCCCACCTCACCTTTCCCGTTAAGCAGCCCTAGTGTGTTTTCTAAACGTGTGACTCTGACCTGTTATGTAATTCAGTTCAAGGGTAGCGGTTTTTACATTCCCTCTATAAGTGATATCTATGATAAGTGTCTTTTTCTGTGTGACTTATTTCACTTAGAATCGTCGTACCCAAATCCACTCATCATGCTGCTACTAGCCTTATGACGTTGATTTCATGGCTGAGTGATATTCCATTGTACATAAGGACCACAACTTCTTTGTCCATTCTTGTCTTTCCTGGGATATTTAAGGTGTCACAAAGTGGAGGTTCTTGTCAACAGAGCAGCCCTAAACTTTGGGGTGCCTGTGTCTTGCTGATTTTTAGTTTTCCCAATTTACACGCCCATGAGTGGAAGTGCCCTATGCTCTCTAAGCTGAGTTTTTTAGATGTTTCAGGACACACCGTACACTTCTCCAGAGTGGCTGTTGGCAATTTACATCCCGCCCATCAGCGTAGCAAGGCTCCCATTTCTCCATGGCCTGTCCTGCATTTCTGGTTTTGACACTTTATTCAGCCTGGCCCTTTTGACCGATGGGAAGCGAGACTTCTTTGTAGCGCTGATTTGCCTTTCCAGGTTGCTTGGTTGGCCAAAAAGGGCGTATGCGTTTTTTCCTGAATATATTCAGGAAAAAACGCATACGCCCTTTTTGGCCAAGGGCATCATTGTCGAGGTTTTGCCGCTTTTCCTGTGCTTTAAAGGCGATTCGAATCTACCTCCTGAAATCTGATTCCTGCAATTCTGCCTTGCTTTCAAATCCTCTTCGTTGCCTTCCCTCAATATATTTGTGGAGGAGAGTTATCATTTCTAAGTCTGCAGGTTTGTGAATTGCAGTGCCCCTGAGCTCCATTTTTCAACTCGCTTTCTTGGGAGCTGGCCGCAAAAGCGCAGGTTTGCTTCAGGCCCTATTCTGGCTTCGGGCGGCAGGCTGAGCCTGTGGTTAATTCTTCTTCCTGATGGGAAAATAGAGTGACCTGTGCCTGTCCCAACACCTAGAGCTAGTCTCTCATTGGTTCCCCCTCTTCCCGTTCATCCTCAGGACAAATTGCAACCTGTTTGGAACAGGAGGTTAAAGGTGCTGATTCTCCAGGCAGGGAGATTGCTAGTATAGCGGCTGGAAAGGCGAACCGGAGCACAAGGAGATGAGAAATGAGGTGCGTTTTAGAAACCTTTCCCGATCACACGGTGTACCATCTTCTGGGTTTCTCATGTATGTTTTCGATGTACGAAGATGCCCTTGAACCTGGAGATTTGGGACCCATTGGATGGGTTCCACGCAGTATTACTTTAAAGGGTCTGCGTTTGCTCACCCAACCTCACCAAACCTCTCAGCCCCAAGAGTGTCCACCCTTATGTCTCATCCATCTGTGGGTCTACATATGGTCAATCCAGGTTGCATCACAGCCCCTGAACGAATTTTGTCAGAATTTCTCTCTCTTTCACTGTCTTTGTTTCACGGGTGTTTAAAAGTAATTGATTTGTATAATGGGGTTTAGCTGCTTTTCACTGCTGTGGTTATGCCGCTTTTCACCCACTTCACTCACTTACAGAGAGATATCAATACATAGGTTTTAAGATTCTTACTAGTCAGATATATTCTTGGGCGATGAATAGGGCGTGTTGAGTCCAGTTCACTGAGGAAGGAGTAGGTCTTGTCTATTACATATTGGGTTTATGGAACGCTATCTGAGCTAATTTGAAACCCTTGTTTTATGCATCACCCCACCTCACCTTTCCCGTTAAGCAGCCCTAGTGTGTTTTCTAAACGTGTGACTCTGACCTGTTATGTAATTCAGTTCAAGGGTAGCGGTTTTTACATTCCCTCTATAAGTGATATCTATGATAAGTGTCTTTTTCTGTGTGACTTATTTCACTTAGAATCGTCGTACCCAAATCCACTCATCATGCTGCTACTAGCCTTATGACGTTGATTTCATGGCTGAGTGATATTCCATTGTACATAAGGACCACAACTTCTTTATCCATTCTTGTCTTTCCTGGGATATTTAAGGTGTGACAAAGTGGAGGTTCTTGTCAACAGAGCAGCCCTAAACTTTGGGGTGCCTGTGTCTTGCTGATTTTTAGTTTTCCCAATTTACACGCCCATGAGTGGAAGTGCCCTATGCTCTCTAAGCTGAGTTTTTTAGATGTTTCAGGACACACCGTACACTTCTCCAGAGTGGCTGTTGGCAATTTACATCCCGCCCATCAGCGTAGCAAGGCTCCCATTTCTCCATGGCCTGTCCTGTATTTCTGGTTTTGACACTTTATTCAGCCTGGCCCTTTTGACCGATGGGAAGCGAGACTTCTTTGTAGCGCTGATTTGCCTTTCCAGGTTGCTTGGTTGGCCAAAAAGGGCGTATGCGTTTTTTCCTGAATATATTCAGGAAAAAACGCATACGCCCTTTTTGGCCAAGGGCATCATTGTCGAGGTTTTGCCGCTTTTCCTGTGCTTTAAAGGCGATTCGAATCTACCTCCTGAAATCTGTTTCCTGCAATTCTGCCTTGCTTTCAAATCCTCTTCGTTGCCTTCCCTCAATATATTTGTGGACGAGAGTTATCATTTCTAAGTCTGCAGGTTTGTGAATTGCAGTGCCCCTGAGCTCCATTTTTCAACTCGCTTTCTTGGGAGCTGGCCGCAAAAGCGCAGGTTTGCTTCAGGCCCTATTCTGGCTTCGGGCGGCAGGCTGAGCCTGTGGTTAATTCTTCTTCCTGATGGGAAAATAGAGTGACCTGTGCCTGTCCCAACACCTAGAGCTAGTCTCTCATTGGTTCCCCCTCTTCCCGTTCATCCTCAGGACAAATTGCAACCTGTTTGGTACAGGAGGTTAAAGGTGCTGATTCTCCAGGCAGGGAGATTGCTAGTATAGCGGCTGGAAAGGCGAACCGGAGCACAAGGAGATGAGAAATGAGGTGCGTTTTAGAAACCTTTCCCGATCACACGGTGTACCATCTTCTGGGTTTCTCATGCATGTTTTCGATGTAGGAAGATGCCCTTGAACCTGGAGATTTGGGACCCATGGGATGGGTACCACACAGTATTACTTTAAAGGGTCTGCGTTTGCTCACCCAACCTCACCAAACCTCTCAGCCCCAAGAGTGTCCACCCTTATGTCTCATCCATCTGTGGGTCTACATATGGTCAATCCAGGTTGCATCACAGCCCCTGAACGAATTTTGTCAGAATTTCTCTCTCTTTCACTGTCTTTGTTTCACGGGTGTTTAAAAGTAATTGATTTGTATAATGGGGTTTAGCTGCTTTTCACTGCTGTGGTTATGCCGCTTTTCACCCACTTCACTCACTTACAGAGAGATATCAATACATAGGTTTTAAGATTCTTACTAGTCAGATATATTCTTGGGCGATGAATAGGGCGTGTTGAGTCCAGTTCACTGAGGAAGGAGTAGGTCTTGTCTATTACATATTGGGTTTATGGAACGCTATCTGAGCTAATTTGAAACCCTTGTTTTATGCATCACCCCACCTCACCTTTCCCGTTAAGCAGCCCTAGTGTGTTTTCTAAACGTGTGACTCTGACCTGTTATGTAATTCAGTTCAAGGGTAGCGGTTTTTACATTCCCTCTATAAGTGATATCTATGATAAGTGTCTTTTTCTGTGTGACTTATTTCACTTAGAATCGTCGTACCCAAATCCACTCATCATGCTGCTACTAGCCTTATGACGTTGATTTCATGGCTGAGTGATATTCCATTGTACATAAGGACCACAACTTCTTTGTCCATTCTTGTCTTTCCTGGGATATTTAAGGTGTCACAAAGTGGAGGTTCTTGTCAACAGAGCAGCCCTAAACTTTGGGGTGCCTGTGTCTTGCTGATTTTTAGTTTTCCCAATTTACACGCCCATGAGTGGAAGTGCCCTATGCTCTCTAAGCTGAGTTTTTTAGATGTTTCAGGACACACCGTACACTTCTCCAGAGTGGCTGTTGGCAATTTACATCCCGCCCATCAGCGTAGCAAGGCTCCCATTTCTCCATGGCCTGTCCTGCATTTCTGGTTTTGACACTTTATTCAGCCTGGCCCTTTTGACCGATGGGAAGCGAGACTTCTTTGTAGCGCTGATTTGCCTTTCCAGGTTGCTTGGTTGGCCAAAAAGGGCGTATGCGTTTTTTCCTGAATATATTCAGGAAAAAACGCATACGCCCTTTTTGGCCAAGGGCATCATTGTCGAGGTTTTGCCGCTTTTCCTGTGCTTTAAAGGCGATTCGAATCTACCTCCTGAAATCTGATTCCTGCAATTCTGCCTTGCTTTCAAATCCTCTTCGTTGCCTTCCCTCAATATATTTGTGGAGGAGAGTTATCATTTCTAAGTCTGCAGGTTTGTGAATTGCAGTGCCCCTGAGCTCCATTTTTCAACTCGCTTTCTTGGGAGCTGGCCGCAAAAGCGCAGGTTTGCTTCAGGCCCTATTCTGGCTTCGGGCGGCAGGCTGAGCCTGTGGTTAATTCTTCTTCCTGATGGGAAAATAGAGTGACCTGTGCCTGTCCCAACACCTAGAGCTAGTCTCTCATTGGTTCCCCCTCTTCCCGTTCATCCTCAGGACAAATTGCAACCTGTTTGGAACAGGAGGTTAAAGGTGCTGATTCTCCAGGCAGGGAGATTGCTAGTATAGCGGCTGGAAAGGCGAACCGGAGCACAAGGAGATGAGAAATGAGGTGCGTTTTAGAAACCTTTCCCGATCACACGGTGTACCATCTTCTGGGTTTCTCATGTATGTTTTCGATGTACGAAGATGCCCTTGAACCTGGAGATTTGGGACCCATTGGATGGGTTCCACGCAGTATTACTTTAAAGGGTCTGCGTTTGCTCACCCAACCTCACCAAACCTCTCAGCCCCAAGAGTGTCCACCCTTATGTCTCATCCATCTGTGGGTCTACATATGGTCAATCCAGGTTGCATCACAGCCCCTGAACGAATTTTGTCAGAATTTCTCTCTCTTTCACTGTCTTTGTTTCACGGGTGTTTAAAAGTAATTGATTTGTATAATGGGGTTTAGCTGCTTTTCACTGCTGTGGTTATGCCGCTTTTCACCCACTTCACTCACTTACAGAGAGATATCAATACATAGGTTTTAAGATTCTTACTAGTCAGATATATTCTTGGGCGATGAATAGGGCGTGTTGAGTCCAGTTCACTGAGGAAGGAGTAGGTCTTGTCTATTACATATTGGGTTTATGGAACGCTATCTGAGCTAATTTGAAACCCTTGTTTTATGCATCACCCCACCTCACCTTTCCCGTTAAGCAGCCCTAGTGTGTTTTCTAAACGTGTGACTCTGACCTGTTATGTAATTCAGTTCAAGGGTAGCGGTTTTTACATTCCCTCTATAAGTGATATCTATGATAAGTGTCTTTTTCTGTGTGACTTATTTCACTTAGAATCGTCGTACCCAAATCCACTCATCATGCTGCTACTAGCCTTATGACGTTGATTTCATGGCTGAGTGATATTCCATTGTACATAAGGACCACAACTTCTTTATCCATTCTTGTCTTTCCTGGGATATTTAAGGTGTGACAAAGTGGAGGTTCTTGTCAACAGAGCAGCCCTAAACTTTGGGGTGCCTGTGTCTTGCTGATTTTTAGTTTTCCCAATTTACACGCCCATGAGTGGAAGTGCCCTATGCTCTCTAAGCTGAGTTTTTTAGATGTTTCAGGACACACCGTACACTTCTCCAGAGTGGCTGTTGGCAATTTACATCCCGCCCATC
Source organism: Balaenoptera borealis (assembly GCF_965194805.1). Lineage (NCBI taxonomy): Eukaryota > Metazoa > Chordata > Mammalia > Artiodactyla > Balaenopteridae > Balaenoptera > Balaenoptera borealis. The sequence continues at coordinate 123,653 of NW_028122994.1, forward strand.
AGCGTAGCAAGGCTCCCATTTCTCCATGGCCTGTCCTGTATTTCTGGTTTTGACACTTTATTCAGCCTGGCCCTTTTGACCGATGGGAAGCGAGACTTCTTTGTAGCGCTGATTTGCCTTTCCAGGTTGCTTGGTTGGCCAAAAAGGGCGTATGCGTTTTTTCCTGAATATATTCAGGAAAAAACGCATACGCCCTTTTTGGCCAAGGGCATCATTGTCGAGGTTTTGCCGCTTTTCCTGTGCTTTAAAGGCGATTCGAATCTACCTCCTGAAATCTGTTTCCTGCAATTCTGCCTTGCTTTCAAATCCTCTTCGTTGCCTTCCCTCAATATATTTGTGGACGAGAGTTATCATTTCTAAGTCTGCAGGTTTGTGAATTGCAGTGCCCCTGAGCTCCATTTTTCAACTCGCTTTCTTGGGAGCTGGCCGCAAAAGCGCAGGTTTGCTTCAGGCCCTATTCTGGCTTCGGGCGGCAGGCTGAGCCTGTGGTTAATTCTTCTTCCTGATGGGAAAATAGAGTGACCTGTGCCTGTCCCAACACCTAGAGCTAGTCTCTCATTGGTTCCCCCTCTTCCCGTTCATCCTCAGGACAAATTGCAACCTGTTTGGTACAGGAGGTTAAAGGTGCTGATTCTCCAGGCAGGGAGATTGCTAGTATAGCGGCTGGAAAGGCGAACCGGAGCACAAGGAGATGAGAAATGAGGTGCGTTTTAGAAACCTTTCCCGATCACACGGTGTACCATCTTCTGGGTTTCTCATGCATGTTTTCGATGTAGGAAGATGCCCTTGAACCTGGAGATTTGGGACCCATGGGATGGGTACCACACAGTATTACTTTAAAGGGTCTGCGTTTGCTCACCCAACCTCACCAAACCTCTCAGCCCCAAGAGTGTCCACCCTTATGTCTCATCCATCTGTGGGTCTACATATGGTCAATCCAGGTTGCATCACAGCCCCTGAACGAATTTTGTCAGAATTTCTCTCTCTTTCACTGTCTTTGTTTCACGGGTGTTTAAAAGTAATTGATTTGTATAATGGGGTTTAGCTGCTTTTCACTGCTGTGGTTATGCCGCTTTTCACCCACTTCACTCACTTACAGAGAGATATCAATACATAGGTTTTAAGATTCTTACTAGTCAGATATATTCTTGGGCGATGAATAGGGCGTGTTGAGTCCAGTTCACTGAGGAAGGAGTAGGTCTTGTCTATTACATATTGGGTTTATGGAACGCTATCTGAGCTAATTTGAAACCCTTGTTTTATGCATCACCCCACCTCACCTTTCCCGTTAAGCAGCCCTAGTGTGTTTTCTAAACGTGTGACTCTGACCTGTTATGTAATTCAGTTCAAGGGTAGCGGTTTTTACATTCCCTCTATAAGTGATATCTATGATAAGTGTCTTTTTCTGTGTGACTTATTTCACTTAGAATCGTCGTACCCAAATCCACTCATCATGCTGCTACTAGCCTTATGACGTTGATTTCATGGCTGAGTGATATTCCATTGTACATAAGGACCACAACTTCTTTATCCATTCTTGTCTTTCCTGGGATATTTAAGGTGTGACAAAGTGGAGGTTCTTGTCAACAGAGCAGCCCTAAACTTTGGGGTGCCTGTGTCTTGCTGATTTTTAGTTTTCCCAATTTACACGCCCATGAGTGGAAGTGCCCTATGCTCTCTAAGCTGAGTTTTTTAGATGTTTCAGGACACACCGTACACTTCTCCAGAGTGGCTGTTGGCAATTTACATCCCGCCCATCAGCGTAGCAAGGCTCCCATTTCTCCATGGCCTGTCCTGTATTTCTGGTTTTGACACTTTATTCAGCCTGGCCCTTTTGACCGATGGGAAGCGAGACTTCTTTGTAGCGCTGATTTGCCTTTCCAGGTTGCTTGGTTGGCCAAAAAGGGCGTATGCGTTTTTTCCTGAATATATTCAGGAAAAAACGCATACGCCCTTTTTGGCCAAGGGCATCATTGTCGAGGTTTTGCCGCTTTTCCTGTGCTTTAAAGGCGATTCGAATCTACCTCCTGAAATCTGTTTCCTGCAATTCTGCCTTGCTTTCAAATCCTCTTCGTTGCCTTCCCTCAATATATTTGTGGACGAGAGTTATCATTTCTAAGTCTGCAGGTTTGTGAATTGCAGTGCCCCTGAGCTCCATTTTTCAACTCGCTTTCTTGGGAGCTGGCCGCAAAAGCGCAGGTTTGCTTCAGGCCCTATTCTGGCTTCGGGCGGCAGGCTGAGCCTGTGGTTAATTCTTCTTCCTGATGGGAAAATAGAGTGACCTGTGCCTGTCCCAACACCTAGAGCTAGTCTCTCATTGGTTCCCCCTCTTCCCGTTCATCCTCAGGACAAATTGCAACCTGTTTGGTACAGGAGGTTAAAGGTGCTGATTCTCCAGGCAGGGAGATTGCTAGTATAGCGGCTGGAAAGGCGAACCGGAGCACAAGGAGATGAGAAATGAGGTGCGTTTTAGAAACCTTTCCCGATCACACGGTGTACCATCTTCTGGGTTTCTCATGCATGTTTTCGATGTAGGAAGATGCCCTTGAACCTGGAGATTTGGGACCCATGGGATGGGTACCACACAGTATTACTTTAAAGGGTCTGCGTTTGCTCACCCAACCTCACCAAACCTCTCAGCCCCAAGAGTGTCCACCCTTATGTCTCATCCATCTGTGGGTCTACATATGGTCAATCCAGGTTGCATCACAGCCCCTGAACGAATTTTGTCAGAATTTCTCTCTCTTTCACTGTCTTTGTTTCACGGGTTTTTAAAAGTAATTGATTTGTATAATGGGGTTTAGCTGCTTTTCACTGCTGTGGTTATGCCGCTTTTCACCCACTTCACTCACTTACAGAGAGATATCAATACATAGGTTTTAAGATTCTTACTAGTCAGATATATTCTTGGGCGATGAATAGGGCGTGTTGAGTCCAGTTCACTGAGGAAGGAGTAGGTCTTGTCTATTACATATTGGGTTTATGGAACGCTATCTGAGCTAATTTGAAACCCTTGTTTTATGCATCACCCCACCTCACCTTTCCCGTTAAGCAGCCCTAGTGTGTTTTCTAAACGTGTGACTCTGACCTGTTATGTAATTCAGTTCAAGGGTAGCGGTTTTTACATTCCCTCTATAAGTGATATCTATGATAAGTGTCTTTTTCTGTGTGACTTATTTCACTTAGAATCGTCGTACCCAAATCCACTCATCATGCTGCTACTAGCCTTATGACGTTGATTTCATGGCTGAGTGATATTCCATTGTACATAAGGACCACAACTTCTTTGTCCATTCTTGTCTTTCCTGGGATATTTAAGGTGTCACAAAGTGGAGGTTCTTGTCAACAGAGCAGCCCTAAACTTTGGGGTGCCTGTGTCTTGCTGATTTTTAGTTTTCCCAATTTACACGCCCATGAGTGGAAGTGCCCTATGCTCTCTAAGCTGAGTTTTTTAGATGTTTCAGGACACACCGTACACTTCTCCAGAGTGGCTGTTGGCAATTTACATCCCGCCCATCAGCGTAGCAAGGCTCCCATTTCTCCATGGCCTGTCCTGCATTTCTGGTTTTGACACTTTATTCAGCCTGGCCCTTTTGACCGATGGGAAGCGAGACTTCTTTGTAGCGCTGATTTGCCTTTCCAGGTTGCTTGGTTGGCCAAAAAGGGCGTATGCGTTTTTTCCTGAATATATTCAGGAAAAAACGCATACGCCCTTTTTGGCCAAGGGCATCATTGTCGAGGTTTTGCCGCTTTTCCTGTGCTTTAAAGGCGATTCGAATCTACCTCCTGAAATCTGATTCCTGCAATTCTGCCTTGCTTTCAAATCCTCTTCGTTGCCTTCCCTCAATATATTTGTGGACGAGAGTTATCATTTCTAAGTCTGCAGGTTTGTGAATTGCAGTGCCCCTGAGCTCCATTTTTCAACTCGCTTTCTTGGGAGCTGGCCGCAAAAGCGCAGGATTGCTTCAGGCCCTATTCTGGCTCCGGGCGGCAAGCTGAGCCTGAGGTTAATTCTTCTTCCTGATGGGAAAATAGAGTGACCTGTGCCTGTCCCAACACCTAGAGCTAGTCTCTCATTGGTTCCCCCTCTTCCCGTTCATCCTCAGGACAAATTGCAACCTGTACGGAACAGGAGGTTAAAGGTGCTGATTCTCCAAGCAGGGAGATTGCTAGTATAGCGGCTGGAATGGCGAACCGGAGCACAAGGAGATGAGAAATGAGGTGCGTTTTAGAAACCTTTCCCGATCACACGGTGTACCATCTTCTGGGTTTCTCATGCATGTTTTCGATGTAGGAAGATGCCCTTGAACCTGGAGATTTGGGACCCATGGGATGGGTACCACACAGTATTACTTTAAAGGGTCTGCGTTTGCTCACCCAACCTCACCAAACCTCTCAGCCCCAAGAGTGTCCACCCTTATGTCTCATCCATCTGTGGGTCTACATATGGTCAATCCAGGTTGCATCACAGCCCCTGAACGAATTTTGTCAGAATTTCTCTCTCTTTCACTGTCTTTGTTTCACGGGTTTTTAAAAGTAATTGATTTGTATAATGGGGTTTAGCTGCTTTTCACTGCTGTGGTTATGCCGCTTTTCACCCACTTCACTCACTTACAGAGAGATATCAATACATAGGTTTTAAGATTCTTACTAGTCAGATATATTCTTGGGCGATGAATAGGGCGTGTTGAGTCCAGTTCACTGAGGAAGGAGTAGGTCTTGTCTATTACATATTGGGTTTATGGAACGCTATCTGAGCTAATTTGAAACCCTTGTTTTATGCATCACCCCACCTCACCTTTCCCGTTAAGCAGCCCTAGTGTGTTTTCTAAACGTGTGACTCTGACCTGTTATGTAATTCAGTTCAAGGGTAGCGGTTTTTACATTCCCTCTATAAGTGATATCTATGATAAGTGTCTTTTTCTGTGTGACTTATTTCACTTAGAATCGTCGTACCCAAATCCACTCATCATGCTGCTACTAGCCTTATGACGTTGATTTCATGGCTGAGTGATATTCCATTGTACATAAGGACCACAACTTCTTTGTCCATTCTTGTCTTTCCTGGGATATTTAAGGTGTCACAAAGTGGAGGTTCTTGTCAACAGAGCAGCCCTAAACTTTGGGGTGCCTGTGTCTTGCTGATTTTTAGTTTTCCCAATTTACACGCCCATGAGTGGAAGTGCCCTATGCTCTCTAAGCTGAGTTTTTTAGATGTTTCAGGACACACCGTACACTTCTCCAGAGTGGCTGTTGGCAATTTACATCCCGCCCATCAGCGTAGCAAGGCTCCCATTTCTCCATGGCCTGTCCTGCATTTCTGGTTTTGACACTTTATTCAGCCTGGCCCTTTTGACCGATGGGAAGCGAGACTTCTTTGTAGCGCTGATTTGCCTTTCCAGGTTGCTTGGTTGGCCAAAAAGGGCGTATGCGTTTTTTCCTGAATATATTCAGGAAAAAACGCATACGCCCTTTTTGGCCAAGGGCATCATTGTCGAGGTTTTGCCGCTTTTCCTGTGCTTTAAAGGCGATTCGAATCTACCTCCTGAAATCTGATTCCTGCAATTCTGCCTTGCTTTCAAATCCTCTTCGTTGCCTTCCCTCAATATATTTGTGGACGAGAGTTATCATTTCTAAGTCTGCAGGTTTGTGAATTGCAGTGCCCCTGAGCTCCATTTTTCAACTCGCTTTCTTGGGAGCTGGCCGCAAAAGCGCAGGATTGCTTCAGGCCCTATTCTGGCTCCGGGCGGCAAGCTGAGCCTGAGGTTAATTCTTCTTCCTGATGGGAAAATAGAGTGACCTGTGCCTGTCCCAACACCTAGAGCTAGTCTCTCATTGGTTCCCCCTCTTCCCGTTCATCCTCAGGACAAATTGCAACCTGTACGGAACAGGAGGTTAAAGGTGCTGATTCTCCAAGCAGGGAGATTGCTAGTATAGCGGCTGGAATGGCGAACCGGAGCACAAGGAGATGAGAAATGAGGTGCGTTTTAGAAACCTTTCCCGATCACACGGTGTACCATCTTCTGGGTTTCTCATGCATGTTTTCGATGTAGGAAGATGCCCTTGAACCTGGAGATTTGGGACCCATGGGATGGGTACCACACAGTATTACTTTAAAGGGTCTGCGTTTGCTCACCCAACCTCACCAAACCTCTCAGCCCCAAGAGTGTCCACCCTTATGTCTCATCCATCTGTGGGTCTACATATGGTCAATCCAGGTTGCATCACAGCCCCTGAACGAATTTTGTCAGAATTTCTCTCTCTTTCACTGTCTTTGTTTCACGGGTTTTTAAAAGTAATTGATTTGTATAATGGGGTTTAGCTGCTTTTCACTGCTGTGGTTATGCCGCTTTTCACCCACTTCACTCACTTACAGAGAGATATCAATACATAGGTTTTAAGATTCTTACTAGTCAGATATATTCTTGGGCGATGAATAGGGCGTGTTGAGTCCAGTTCACTGAGGAAGGAGTAGGTCTTGTCTATTACATATTGGGTTTATGGAACGCTATCTGAGCTAATTTGAAACCCTTGTTTTATGCATCACCCCACCTCACCTTTCCCGTTAAGCAGCCCTAGTGTGTTTTCTAAACGTGTGACTCTGACCTGTTATGTAATTCAGTTCAAGGGTAGCGGTTTTTACATTCCCTCTATAAGTGATATCTATGATAAGTGTCTTTTTCTGTGTGACTTATTTCACTTAGAATCGTCGTACCCAAATCCACTCATCATGCTGCTACTAGCCTTATGACGTTGATTTCATGGCTGAGTGATATTCCATTGTACATAAGGACCACAACTTCTTTGTCCATTCTTGTCTTTCCTGGGATATTTAAGGTGTCACAAAGTGGAGGTTCTTGTCAACAGAGCAGCCCTAAACTTTGGGGTGCCTGTGTCTTGCTGATTTTTAGTTTTCCCAATTTACACGCCCATGAGTGGAAGTGCCCTATGCTCTCTAAGCTGAGTTTTTTAGATGTTTCAGGACACACCGTACACTTCTCCAGAGTGGCTGTTGGCAATTTACATCCCGCCCATCAGCGTAGCAAGGCTCCCATTTCTCCATGGCCTGTCCTGCATTTCTGGTTTTGACACTTTATTCAGCCTGGCCCTTTTGACCGATGGGAAGCGAGACTTCTTTGTAGCGCTGATTTGCCTTTCCAGGTTGCTTGGTTGGCCAAAAAGGGCGTATGCGTTTTTTCCTGAATATATTCAGGAAAAAACGCATACGCCCTTTTTGGCCAAGGGCATCATTGTCGAGGTTTTGCCGCTTTTCCTGTGCTTTAAAGGCGATTCGAATCTACCTCCTGAAATCTGATTCCTGCAATTCTGCCTTGCTTTCAAATCCTCTTCGTTGCCTTCCCTCAATATATTTGTGGACGAGAGTTATCATTTCTAAGTCTGCAGGTTTGTGAATTGCAGTGCCCCTGAGCTCCATTTTTCAACTCGCTTTCTTGGGAGCTGGCCGCAAAAGCGCAGGTTTGCTTCAGGCCCTATTCTGGCTTCGGGCGGCAGGCTGAGCCTGTGGTTAATTCTTCTTCCTGATGGGAAAATAGAGTGACCTGTGCCTGTCCCAACACCTAGAGCTAGTCTCTCATTGGTTCCCCCTCTTCCCGTTCATCCTCAGGACAAATTGCAACCTGTACGGAACAGGAGGTTAAAGGTGCTGATTCTCCAAGCAGGGAGATTGCTAGTATAGCGGCTGGAATGGCGAACCGGAGCACAAGGAGATGAGAAATGAGGTGCGTTTTAGAAACCTTTCCCGATCACACGGTGTACCATCTTCTGGGTTTCTCATGCATGTTTTCGATGTAGGAAGATGCCCTTGAACCTGGAGATTTGGGACCCATGGGATGGGTACCACACAGTATTACTTTAAAGGGTCTGCGTTTGCTCACCCAACCTCACCAAACCTCTCAGCCCCAAGAGTGTCCACCCTTATGTCTCATCCATCTGTGGGTCTACATATGGTCAATCCAGGTTGCATCACAGCCCCTGAACGAATTTTGTCAGAATTTCTCTCTCTTTCACTGTCTTTGTTTCACGGGTGTTTAAAAGTAATTGATTTGTATAATGGGGTTTAGCTGCTTTTCACTGCTGTGGTTATGCCGCTTTTCACCCACTTCACTCACTTACAGAGAGATATCAATACATAGGTTTTAAGATTCTTACTAGTCAGATATATTCTTGGGCGATGAATAGGGCGTGTTGAGTCCAGTTCACTGAGGAAGGAGTAGGTCTTGTCTATTACATATTGGGTTTATGGAACGCTATCTGAGCTAATTTGAAACCCTTGTTTTATGCATCACCCCACCTCACCTTTCCCGTTAAGCAGCCCTAGTGTGTTTTCTAAACGTGTGACTCTGACCTGTTATGTAATTCAGTTCAAGGGTAGCGGTTTTTACATTCCCTCTATAAGTGATATCTTATGATAAGTGTCTTTTTCTGTGTGACTTATTTCACTTAGAATCGTCGTACCCAAATCCACTCATCATGCTGCTACTAGCCTTATGACGTTGATTTCATGGCTGAGTGATATTCCATTGTACATAAGGACCACAAATTCTTTATCCATTCTTGTCTTTCCTGGGATATTTAAGGTGTGACAAAGTGGAGGTTCTTGTCAACAGAGCAGCCCTAAACTTTGGTGTGCCTGTGTCTTGCTGATTTTTAGTTTTCCCAATTTACACGCCCATGAGTGGAAGTGCCCTATGCTCTCTAAGCTGAGTTTTTTAGATGTTTCAGGACATACCGTACACTTCTCCAGATTGGCTGTTGGCAATTTACATCCCGCCCATCAGCGTAGCAAGGCTCCCATTTCTCCATGGCCTGTCCTGCATTTCTGGTTTTGACACTTTATTCAGCCTGGCCCTTTTGACCGATGGGAAGCGAGACTTCTTTGTAGCGCTGATTTGCCTTTCCAGGTTGCTTGGTTGGCCAAAAAGGGCGTATGCGTTTTTTCCTGAATATATTCAGGAAAAAACGCATACGCCCTTTTTGGCCAAGGGCATCATTGTCGAGGTTTTGCCGCTTTTCCTGTGCTTTAAAGGCGATTCGAATCTACGTCTTGAAATCTGTTTCCTGCAATTCTGCCATGCTTTCAAATCCTCTTCGTTGCCTTCCCTCAATATATTTGTGGAGGAGAGTTATCATTTCTAAGTCTGCAGGTTTGTGAATTGCAGTGCCCCTGAGCTCCATTTTTCAACTCGCTTTCTTGGGAGCTGGCCGCAAAAGCGCAGGTTTGCTTCAGGCCCTATTCTGGCTTCGGGCGGCAGGCTGAGCCTGTGGTTAATTCTTCTTCCTGATGGGAAAATAGAGTGACCTGTGCCTGTCCCAACACCTAGAGCTAGTCTCTCATTGGTTCCCCCTCTTCCCGTTCATCCTCAGGACAAATTGCAACCTGTTTGGTACAGGAGGTTAAAGGTGCTGATTCTCCAGGCAGGGAGATTGCTAGTATAGCGGCTGGAAAGGCGAACCGGAGCACAAGGAGATGAGAAATGAGGTGCGTTTTAGAAACCTTTCCCGATCACACGGTGTACCATCTTCTGGGTTTCTCATGTATGTTTTCGATGTAGGAAGATGCCCTTGAACCTGGAGATTTGGGACCCATTGGATGGGTTCCACGCAGTATTACTTTAAAGGGTCTGCGTTTGCTCACCCAACCTCACCAAACCTCTCAGCCCCAAGAGTGTCCACCCTTATGTCTCATCCATCTGTGGGTCTACATATGGTCAATCCAGGTTGCATCACAGCCCCTGAACGAATTTTGTCAGAATTTCTCTCTCTTTCACTGTCTTTGTTTCACGGGTTTTTAAAAGTAATTGATTTGTATAATGGGGTTTAGCTGCTTTTCACTGCTGTGGTTATGCCGCTTTTCACCCACTTCACTCACTTACAGAGAGATATCAATACATAGGTTTTAAGATTCTTACTAGTCAGATATATTCTTGGGCGATGAATAGGGCGTGTTGAGTCCAGTTCACTGAGGAAGGAGTAGGTCTTGTCTATTACATATTGGGTTTATGGAACGCTATCTGAGCTAATTTGAAACCCTTGTTTTATGCATCACCCCACCTCACCTTTCCCGTTAAGCAGCCCTAGTGTGTTTTCTAAACGTGTGACTCTGACCTGTTATGTAATTCAGTTCAAGGGTAGCGGTTTTTACATTCCCTCTATAAGTGATATCTATGATAAGTGTCTTTTTCTGTGTGACTTATTTCACTTAGAATCGTCGTACCCAAATCCACTCATCATGCTGCTACTAGCCTTATGACGTTGATTTCATGGCTGAGTGATATTCCATTGTACATAAGAACCACAACTTCTTTGTCCATTCTTGTCTTTCCTGGGATATTTAAGGTGTCACAAAGTGGAGGTTCTTGTCAACAGAGCAGCCCTAAACTTTGGGGTGCCTGTGTCTTGCTGATTTTTAGTTTTCCCAATTTACACGCCCATGAGTGGAAGTGCCCTATGCTCTCTAAGCTGAGTTTTTTAGATGTTTCAGGACACACCGTACACTTCTCCAGAGTGGCTGTTGGCAATTTACATCCCGCCCATCAGCGTAGCAAGGCTCCCATTTCTCCATGGCCTGTCCTGCATTTCTGGTTTTGACACTTTATTCAGCCTGGCCCTTTTGACCGATGGGAAGCGAGACTTCTTTGTAGCGCTGATTTGCCTTTCCAGGTTGCTTGGTTGGCCAAAAAGGGCGTATGCGTTTTTTCCTGAATATATTCAGGAAAAAACGCATACGCCCTTTTTGGCCAAGGGCATCATTGTCGAGGTTTTGCCGCTTTTCCTGTGCTTTAAAGGCGATTCGAATCTACCTCCTGAAATCTGATTCCTGCAATTCTGCCTTGCTTTCAAATCCTCTTCGTTGCCTTCCCTCAATATATTTGTGGACGAGAGTTATCATTTCTAAGTCTGCAGGTTTGTGAATTGCAGTGCCCCTGAGCTCCATTTTTCAAGTCGCTTTCTTGGGAGCTGGCCGCAAAAGCGCAGGTTTGCTTCAGGCCCTATTCTGGCTTCGGGCGGCAGGCTGAGCCTGTGGTTAATTCTTCTTCCTGATGGGAAAATAGAGTGACCTGTGCCTGTCCCAACACCTAGAGCTAGTCTCTCATTGGTTCCCCCTCTTCCCGTTCATCCTCAGGACAAATTGCAACCTGTTTGGAACAGGAGGTTAAAGGTGCTGATTCTCCAGGCAGGGAGATTGCTAGTATAGCGGCTGGAAAGGCGAACCGGAGCACAAGGAGATGAGAAATGAGGTGCGTTTTAGAAACCTTTCCCGATCACACGGTGTACCATCTTCTGGGTTTCTCATGTATGTTTTCGATGTAGGAAGATGCCCTTGAACCTGGAGATTTGGGACCCATTGGATGGGTTCCACGCAGTATTACTTTAAAGGGTCTGCGTTTGCTCACCCAACCTCACCAAACCTCTCAGCCCCAAGAGTGTCCACCCTTATGTCTCATCCATCTGTGGGTCTACATATGGTCAATCCAGGTTGCATCACAGCCCCTGAACGAATTTTGTCAGAATTTCTCTCTCTTTCACTGTCTTTGTTTCACGGGTTTTTAAAAGTAATTGATTTGTATAATGGGGTTTAGCTGCTTTTCACTGCTGTGTTTATGCCGCTTTTCACCCACTTCACACACTTACAGAGAGATATCAATACATAGGTTTTAAGTTTCTTACTAGTCAGATATATTCTTGGGCGATGAATAGGGCGTGTTGAGTCCAGTTCACTGAGGAAGGAGTAGGTCTTGTCTATTACATATTGGGTTTATGGAACGCTATCTGAGCTAATTTGAAACCCTTGTTTTATGCATCATCCCACCTCACCTTTCCCGTTAAGCAGCCCTAGTGTGTTTTCTAAACGTGTGACTCTGACCTGTTATGTAATTCAGTTCAAGGGTAGCGGTTTTTACATTCCCTCTATAAGTGATATCTTATGATAAGTGTCTTTTTCTGTGTGACTTATTTCACTTAGAATCGTCGTACCCAAATCCACTCATCATGCTGCTACTAGCCTTATGACGTTGATTTCATGGCTGAGTGATATTCCATTGTACATAAGGACCACAACTTCTTTATCCATTCTTGTCTTTCCTGGGATATTTAAGGTGTCACAAAGTGGAGGTTCTTGTCAACAGAGCAGCCCTAAACTTTCGGGTGCCTGTGTCTTGCTGATTTTTAGTTTTCCCAATTTACACGCCCATGAGTGGAAGTGCCCTATGCTCTCTAAGCTGAGTTTTTTAGATGTTTCAGGACACACCGTACACTTCTCCAGAGTGGCTGTTGGCAATTTACATCCCGCCCATCAGCGTAGCAAGGCTCCCATTTCTCCATGGCCTGTCCTGCATTTCTGGTTTTGACACTTTATTCAGCCTGGCCCTTTTGACCGATGGGAAGCGAGACTTCTTTGTAGCGCTGATTTGCCTTTCCAGGTTGCTTGGTTGGCCAAAAAGGGCGTATGCGTTTTTTCCTGAATATATTCAGGAAAAAACGCATACGCCCTTTTTGGCCAAGGGCATCATTGTCGAGGTTTTGCCGCTTTTCCTGTGCTTTAAAGGCGATTCGAATCTACCTCCTGAAATCTGATTCCTGCAATTCTGCCTTGCTTTCAAATCCTCTTCGTTGCCTTCCCTCAATATATTTGTGGACGAGAGTTATCATTTCTAAGTCTGCAGGTTTGTGAATTGCAGTGCCCCTGAGCTCCATTTTTCAACTCGCTTTCTTGGGAGCTGGCCGCAAAAGCGCAGGTTTGCTTCAGGCCCTATTCTGGCTTCGGGCGGCAGGCTGAGCCTGTGGTTAATTCTTCTTCCTGATGGGAAAATAGAGTGACCTGTGCCTGTCCCAACACCTAGAGCTAGTCTCTCATTGGTTCCCCCTCTTCCCGTTCATCCTCAGGACAAATTGCAACCTGTTTGGAACAGGAGGTTAAAGGTGCTGATTCTCCAGGCAGGGAGATTGCTAGTATAGCGGCTGGAAAGGCGAACCGGAGCACAAGGAGATGAGAAATGAGGTGCGTTTTAGAAACCTTTCCCGATCACACGGTGTACCATCTTCTGGGTTTCTCATGTATGTTTTCGATGTAGGAAGATGCCCTTGAACCTGGAGATTTGGGACCCATTGGATGGGTTCCACGCAGTATTACTTTAAAGGGTCTGCGTTTGCTCACCCAACCTCACCAAACCTCTCAGCCCCAAGAGTGTCCACCCTTATGTCTCATCCATCTGTGGGTCTACATATGGTCAATCCAGGTTGCATCACAGCCCCTGAACGAATTTTGTCAGAATTTCTCTCTCTTTCACTGTCTTTGTTTCACGGGTTTTTAAAAGTAATTGATTTGTATAATGGGGTTTAGCTGCTTTTCACTGCTGTGGTTATGCCGCTTTTCACCCACTTCACTCACTTACAGAGAGATATCAATACATAGGTTTTAAGATTCTTACTAGTCAGATATATTCTTGGGCGATGAATAGGGCGTGTTGAGTCCAGTTCACTGAGGAAGGAGTAGGTCTTGTCTATTACATATTGGGTTTATGGAACGCTATCTGAGCTAATTTGAAACCCTTGTTTTATGCATCACCCCACCTCACCTTTCCCGTTAAGCAGCCCTAGTGTGTTTTCTAAACGTGTGACTCTGACCTGTTATGTAATTCAGTTCAAGGGTAGCGGTTTTTACATTCCCTCTATAAGTGATATCTATGATAAGTGTCTTTTTCTGTGTGACTTATTTCACTTAGAATCGTCGTACCCAAATCCACTCATCATGCTGCTACTAGCCTTATGACGTTGATTTCATGGCTGAGTGATATTCCATTGTACATAAGGACCACAACTTCTTTATCCATTCTTGTCTTTCCTGGGATATTTAAGGTGTCACAAAGTGGAGGTTCTTGTCAACAGAGCAGCCCTAAACTTTCGGGTGCCTGTGTCTTGCTGATTTTTAGTTTTCCCAATTTACACGCCCATGAGTGGAAGTGCCCTATGCTCTCTAAGCTGAGTTTTTTAGATGTTTCAGGACACACCGTACACTTCTCCAGAGTGGCTGTTGGCAATTTACATCCCGCCCATCAGCGTAGCAAGGCTCCCATTTCTCCATGGCCTGTCCTGCATTTCTGGTTTTGACACTTTATTCAGCCTGGCCCTTTTGACCGATGGGAAGCGAGACTTCTTTGTAGCGCTGATTTGCCTTTCCAGGTTGCTTGGTTGGCCAAAAAGGGCGTATGCGTTTTTTCCTGAATATATTCAGGAAAAAACGCATACGCCCTTTTTGGCCAAGGGCATCATTGTCGAGGTTTTGCCGCTTTTCCTGTGCTTTAAAGGCGATTCGAATCTACCTCCTGAAATCTGATTCCTGCAATTCTGCCTTGCTTTCAAATCCTCTTCGTTGCCTTCCCTCAATATATTTGTGGACGAGAGTTATCATTTCTAAGTCTGCAGGTTTGTGAATTGCAGTGCCCCTGAGCTCCATTTTTCAACTCGCTTTCTTGGGAGCTGGCCGCAAAAGCGCAGGTTTGCTTCAGGCCCTATTCTGGCTTCGGGCGGCAGGCTGAGCCTGTGGTTAATTCTTCTTCCTGATGGGAAAATAGAGTGACCTGTGCCTGTCCCAACACCTAGAGCTAGTCTCTCATTGGTTCCCCCTCTTCCCGTTCATCCTCAGGACAAATTGCAACCTGTTTGGAACAGGAGGTTAAAGGTGCTGATTCTCCAGGCAGGGAGATTGCTAGTATAGCGGCTGGAAAGGCGAACCGGAGCACAAGGAGATGAGAAATGAGGTGCGTTTTAGAAACCTTTCCCGATCACACGGTGTACCATCTTCTGGGTTTCTCATGTATGTTTTCGATGTAGGAAGATGCCCTTGAACCTGGAGATTTGGGACCCATTGGATGGGTTCCACGCAGTATTACTTTAAAGGGTCTGCGTTTGCTCACCCAACCTCACCAAACCTCTCAGCCCCAAGAGTGTCCACCCTTATGTCTCATCCATCTGTGGGTCTACATATGGTCAATCCAGGTTGCATCACAGCCCCTGAACGAATTTTGTCAGAATTTCTCTCTCTTTCACTGTCTTTGTTTCACGGGTTTTTAAAAGTAATTGATTTGTATAATGGGGTTTAGCTGCTTTTCACTGCTGTGGTTATGCCGCTTTTCACCCACTTCACTCACTTACAGAGAGATATCAATACATAGGTTTTAAGATTCTTACTAGTCAGATATATTCTTGGGCGATGAATAGGGCGTGTTGAGTCCAGTTCACTGAGGAAGGAGTAGGTCTTGTCTATTACATATTGGGTTTATGGAACGCTATCTGAGCTAATTTGAAACCCTTGTTTTATGCATCACCCCACCTCACCTTTCCCGTTAAGCAGCCCTAGTGTGTTTTCTAAACGTGTGACTCTGACCTGTTATGTAATTCAGTTCAAGGGTAGCGGTTTTTACATTCCCTCTATAAGTGATATCTATGATAAGTGTCTTTTTCTGTGTGACTTATTTCACTTAGAATCGTCGTACCCAAATCCACTCATCATGCTGCTACTAGCCTTATGACGTTGATTTCATGGCTGAGTGATATTCCATTGTACATAAGGACCACAACTTCTTTGTCCATTCTTGTCTTTCCTGGGATATTTAAGGTGTCACAAAGTGGAGGTTCTTGTCAACAGAGCAGCCCTAAACTTTGGGGTGCCTGTGTCTTGCTGATTTTTAGTTTTCCCAATTTACACGCCCATGAGTGGAAGTGCCCTATGCTCTCTAAGCTGAGTTTTTTAGATGTTTCAGGACACACCGTACACTTCTCCAGAGTGGCTGTTGGCAATTTACATCCCGCCCATCAGCGTAGCAAGGCTCCCATTTCTCCATGGCCTGTCCTGCATTTCTGGTTTTGACACTTTATTCAGCCTGGCCCTTTTGACCGATGGGAAGCGAGACTTCTTTGTAGCGCTGATTTGCCTTTCCAGGTTGCTTGGTTGGCCAAAAAGGGCGTATGCGTTTTTTCCTGAATATATTCAGGAAAAAACGCATACGCCCTTTTTGGCCAAGGGCATCATTGTCGAGGTTTTGCCGCTTTTCCTGTGCTTTAAAGGCGATTCGAATCTACCTCCTGAAATCTGATTCCTGCAATTCTGCCTTGCTTTCAAATCCTCTTCGTTGCCTTCCCTCAATATATTTGTGGACGAGAGTTATCATTTCTAAGTCTGCAGGTTTGTGAATTGCAGTGCCCCTGAGCTCCATTTTTCAACTCGCTTTCTTGGGAGCTGGCCGCAAAAGCGCAGGTTTGCTTCAGGCCCTATTCTGGCTTCGGGCGGCAGGCTGAGCCTGTGGTTAATTCTTCTTCCTGATGGGAAAATAGAGTGACCTGTGCCTGTCCCAACACCTAGAGCTAGTCTCTCATTGGTTCCCCCTCTTCCCGTTCATCCTCAGGACAAATTGCAACCTGTACGGAACAGGAGGTTAAAGGTGCTGATTCTCCAAGCAGGGAGATTGCTAGTATAGCGGCTGGAATGGCGAACCGGAGCACAAGGAGATGAGAAATGAGGTGCGTTTTAGAAACCTTTCCCGATCACACGGTGTACCATCTTCTGGGTTTCTCATGCATGTTTTCGATGTAGGAAGATGCCCTTGAACCTGGAGATTTGGGACCCATGGGATGGGTACCACACAGTATTACTTTAAAGGGTCTGCGTTTGCTCACCCAACCTCACCAAACCTCTCAGCCCCAAGAGTGTCCACCCTTATGTCTCATCCATCTGTGGGTCTACATATGGTCAATCCAGGTTGCATCACAGCCCCTGAACGAATTTTGTCAGAATTTCTCTCTCTTTCACTGTCTTTGTTTCACGGGTTTTTAAAAGTAATTGATTTGTATAATGGGGTTTAGCTGCTTTTCACTGCTGTGGTTATGCCGCTTTTCACCCACTTCACTCACTTACAGAGAGATATCAATACATAGGTTTTAAGATTCTTACTAGTCAGATATATTCTTGGGCGATGAATAGGGCGTGTTGAGTCCAGTTCACTGAGGAAGGAGTAGGTCTTGTCTATTACATATTGGGTTTATGGAACGCTATCTGAGCTAATTTGAAACCCTTGTTTTATGCATCACCCCACCTCACCTTTCCCGTTAAGCAGCCCTAGTGTGTTTTCTAAACGTGTGACTCTGACCTGTTATGTAATTCAGTTCAAGGGTAGCGGTTTTTACATTCCCTCTATAAGTGATATCTTATGATAAGTGTCTTTTTCTGTGTGACTTATTTCACTTAGAATCGTCGTACCCAAATCCACTCATCATGCTGCTACTAGCCTTATGACGTTGATTTCATGGCTGAGTGATATTCCATTGTACATAAGGACCACAACTTCTTTGTCCATTCTTGTCTTTCCTGGGATATTTAAGGTGTCACAAAGTGGAGGTTCTTGTCAACAGAGCAGCCCTAAACTTTGGGGTGCCTGTGTCTTGCTGATTTTTAGTTTTCCCAATTTACACGCCCATGAGTGGAAGTGCCCTATGCTCTCTAAGCTGAGTTTTTTAGATGTTTCAGGACACACCGTACACTTCTCCAGAGTGGCTGTTGGCAATTTACATCCCGCCCATCAGCGTAGCAAGGCTCCCATTTCTCCATGGCCTGTCCTGCATTTCTGGTTTTGACACTTTATTCAGCCTGGCCCTTTTGACCGATGGGAAGCGAGACTTCTTTGTAGCGCTGATTTGCCTTTCCAGGTTGCTTGGTTGGCCAAAAAGGGCGTATGCGTTTTTTCCTGAATATATTCAGGAAAAAACGCATACGCCCTTTTTGGCCAAGGGCATCATTGTCGAGGTTTTGCCGCTTTTCCTGTGCTTTAAAGGCGATTCGAATCTACCTCCTGAAATCTGATTCCTGCAATTCTGCCTTGCTTTCAAATCCTCTTCGTTGCCTTCCCTCAATATATTTGTGGACGAGAGTTATCATTTCTAAGTCTGCAGGTTTGTGAATTGCAGTGCCCCTGAGCTCCATTTTTCAACTCGCTTTCTTGGGAGCTGGCCGCAAAAGCGCAGGATTGCTTCAGGCCCTATTCTGGCTCCGGGCGGCAAGCTGAGCCTGAGGTTAATTCTTCTTCCTGATGGGAAAATAGAGTGACCTGTGCCTGTCCCAACACCTAGAGCTAGTCTCTCATTGGTTCCCCCTCTTCCCGTTCATCCTCAGGACAAATTGCAACCTGTACGGAACAGGAGGTTAAAGGTGCTGATTCTCCAAGCAGGGAGATTGCTAGTATAGCGGCTGGAATGGCGAACCGGAGCACAAGGAGATGAGAAATGAGGTGCGTTTTAGAAACCTTTCCCGATCACACGGTGTACCATCTTCTGGGTTTCTCATGCATGTTTTCGATGTAGGAAGATGCCCTTGAACCTGGAGATTTGGGACCCATGGGATGGGTACCACACAGTATTACTTTAAAGGGTCTGCGTTTGCTCACCCAACCTCACCAAACCTCTCAGCCCCAAGAGTGTCCACCCTTATGTCTCATCCATCTGTGGGTCTACATATGGTCAATCCAGGTTGCATCACAGCCCCTGAACGAATTTTGTCAGAATTTCTCTCTCTTTCACTGTCTTTGTTTCACGGGTTTTTAAAAGTAATTGATTTGTATAATGGGGTTTAGCTGCTTTTCACTGCTGTGGTTATGCCGCTTTTCACCCACTTCACTCACTTACAGAGAGATATCAATACATAGGTTTTAAGATTCTTACTAGTCAGATATATTCTTGGGCGATGAATAGGGCGTGTTGAGTCCAGTTCACTGAGGAAGGAGTAGGTCTTGTCTATTACATATTGGGTTTATGGAACGCTATCTGAGCTAATTTGAAACCCTTGTTTTATGCATCACCCCACCTCACCTTTCCCGTTAAGCAGCCCTAGTGTGTTTTCTAAACGTGTGACTCTGACCTGTTATGTAATTCAGTTCAAGGGTAGCGGTTTTTACATTCCCTCTATAAGTGATATCTATGATAAGTGTCTTTTTCTGTGTGACTTATTTCACTTAGAATCGTCGTACCCAAATCCACTCATCATGCTGCTACTAGCCTTATGACGTTGATTTCATGGCTGAGTGATATTCCATTGTACATAAGGACCACAACTTCTTTGTCCATTCTTGTCTTTCCTGGGATATTTAAGGTGTCACAAAGTGGAGGTTCTTGTCAACAGAGCAGCCCTAAACTTTGGGGTGCCTGTGTCTTGCTGATTTTTAGTTTTCCCAATTTACACGCCCATGAGTGGAAGTGCCCTATGCTCTCTAAGCTGAGTTTTTTAGATGTTTCAGGACACACCGTACACTTCTCCAGAGTGGCTGTTGGCAATTTACATCCCGCCCATCAGCGTAGCAAGGCTCCCATTTCTCCATGGCCTGTCCTGCATTTCTGGTTTTGACACTTTATTCAGCCTGGCCCTTTTGACCGATGGGAAGCGAGACTTCTTTGTAGCGCTGATTTGCCTTTCCAGGTTGCTTGGTTGGCCAAAAAGGGCGTATGCGTTTTTTCCTGAATATATTCAGGAAAAAACGCATACGCCCTTTTTGGCCAAGGGCATCATTGTCGAGGTTTTGCCGCTTTTCCTGTGCTTTAAAGGCGATTCGAATCTACCTCCTGAAATCTGATTCCTGCAATTCTGCCTTGCTTTCAAATCCTCTTCGTTGCCTTCCCTCAATATATTTGTGGACGAGAGTTATCATTTCTAAGTCTGCAGGTTTGTGAATTGCAGTGCCCCTGAGCTCCATTTTTCAACTCGCTTTCTTGGGAGCTGGCCGCAAAAGCGCAGGTTTGCTTCAGGCCCTATTCTGGCTTCGGGCGGCAGGCTGAGCCTGTGGTTAATTCTTCTTCCTGATGGGAAAATAGAGTGACCTGTGCCTGTCCCAACACCTAGAGCTAGTCTCTCATTGGTTCCCCCTCTTCCCGTTCATCCTCAGGACAAATTGCAACCTGTTTGGTACAGGAGGTTAAAGGTGCTGATTCTCCAGGCAGGGAGATTGTTAGTATAGCGGCTGGAAAGGCGAACCGGAGCACAAGGAGATGAGAAATGAGGTGCGTTTTAGAAACCTTTCCCGATCACACGGTGTACCATCTTCTGGGTTTCTCATGTATGTTTTCGATGTAGGAAGATGCCCTTGAACCTGGAGATTTGGGACCCATTGGATGGGTTCCACGCAGTATTACTTTAAAGGGTCTGCGTTTGCTCACCCAACCTCACCAAACCTCTCAGCCCCAAGAGTGTCCACCCTTATGTCTCATCCATCTGTGGGTCTACATATGGTCAATCCAGGTTGCATCACAGCCCCTGAACGAATTTTGTCAGAATTTCTCTCTCTTTCACTGTCTTTGTTTCACGGGTTTTTAAAAGTAATTGATTTGTATAATGGGGTTTAGCTGCTTTTCACTGCTGTGGTTATGCCGCTTTTCACCCACTTCACTCACTTACAGAGAGATATCAATACATAGGTTTTAAGATTCTTACTAGTCAGATATATTCTTGGGCGATGAATAGGGCGTGTTGAGTCCAGTTCACTGAGGAAGGAGTAGGTCTTGTCTATTACATATTGGGTTTATGGAACGCTATCTGAGCTAATTTGAAACCCTTGTTTTATGCATCACCCCACCTCACCTTTCCCGTTAAGCAGCCCTAGTGTGTTTTCTAAACGTGTGACTCTGACCTGTTATGTAATTCAGTTCAAGGGTAGCGGTTTTTACATTCCCTCTATAAGTGATATCTATGATAAGTGTCTTTTTCTGTGTGACTTATTTCACTTAGAATCGTCGTACCCAAATCCACTCATCATGCTGCTACTAGCCTTATGACGTTGATTTCATGGCTGAGTGATATTCCATTGTACATAAGGACCACAACTTCTTTGTCCATTCTTGTCTTTCCTGGGATATTTAAGGTGTCACAAAGTGGAGGTTCTTGTCAACAGAGCAGCCCTAAACTTTGGGGTGCCTGTGTCTTGCTGATTTTTAGTTTTCCCAATTTACACGCCCATGAGTGGAAGTGCCCTATGCTCTCTAAGCTGAGTTTTTTAGATGTTTCAGGACACACCGTACACTTCTCCAGAGTGGCTGTTGGCAATTTACATCCCGCCCATCAGCGTAGCAAGGCTCCCATTTCTCCATGGCCTGTCCTGCATTTCTGGTTTTGACACTTTATTCAGCCTGGCCCTTTTGACCGATGGGAAGCGAGACTTCTTTGTAGCGCTGATTTGCCTTTCCAGGTTGCTTGGTTGGCCAAAAAGGGCGTATGCGTTTTTTCCTGAATATATTCAGGAAAAAACGCATATGCCCTTTTTGGCCAAGGGCATCATTGTCGAGGTTTTGCCGCTTTTCCTGTGCTTTAAAGGCGATTCGAATCTACCTCCTGAAATCTGATTCCTGCAATTCTGCCTTGCTTTCAAATCCTCTTCGTTGCCTTCCCTCAATATATTTGTGGACGAGAGTTATCATTTCTAAGTCTGCAGGTTTGTGAATTGCAGTGCCCCTGAGCTCCATTTTTCAACTCGCTTTCTTGGGAGCTGGCCGCAAAAGCGCAGGTTTGCTTCAGGCCCTATTCTGGCTTCGGGCGGCAGGCTGAGCCTGTGGTTAATTCTTCTTCCTGATGGGAAAATAGAGTGACCTGTGCCTGTCCCAACACCTAGAGCTAGTCTCTCATTGGTTCCCCCTCTTCCCGTTCATCCTCAGGACAAATTGCAACCTGTACGGAACAGGAGGTTAAAGGTGCTGATTCTCCAAGCAGGGAGATTGCTAGTATAGCGGCTGGAATGGCGAACCGGAGCACAAGGAGATGAGAAATGAGGTGCGTTTTAGAAACCTTTCCCGATCACACGGTGTACCATCTTCTGGGTTTCTCATGCATGTTTTCGATGTAGGAAGATGCCCTTGAACCTGGAGATTTGGGACCCATGGGATGGGTACCACACAGTATTACTTTAAAGGGTCTGCGTTTGCTCACCCAACCTCACCAAACCTCTCAGCCCCAAGAGTGTCCACCCTTATGTCTCATCCATCTGTGGGTCTACATATGGTCAATCCAGGTTGCATCACAGCCCCTGAACGAATTTTGTCAGAATTTCTCTCTCTTTCACTGTCTTTGTTTCACGGGTTTTTAAAAGTAATTGATTTGTATAATGGGGTTTAGCTGCTTTTCACTGCTGTGGTTATGCCGCTTTTCACCCACTTCACTCACTTACAGAGAGATATCAATACATAGGTTTTAAGATTCTTACTAGTCAGATATATTCTTGGGCGATGAATAGGGCGTGTTGAGTCCAGTTCACTGAGGAAGGAGTAGGTCTTGTCTATTACATATTGGGTTTATGGAACGCTATCTGAGCTAATTTGAAACCCTTGTTTTATGCATCACCCCACCTCACCTTTCCCGTTAAGCAGCCCTAGTGTGTTTTCTAAACGTGTGACTCTGACCTGTTATGTAATTCAGTTCAAGGGTAGCGGTTTTTACATTCCCTCTATAAGTGATATCTATGATAAGTGTCTTTTTCTGTGTGACTTATTTCACTTAGAATCGTCGTACCCAAATCCACTCATCATGCTGCTACTAGCCTTATGACGTTGATTTCATGGCTGAGTGATATTCCATTGTACATAAGGACCACAACTTCTTTGTCCATTCTTGTCTTTCCTGGGATATTTAAGGTGTCACAAAGTGGAGGTTCTTGTCAACAGAGCAGCCCTAAACTTTGGGGTGCCTGTGTCTTGCTGATTTTTAGTTTTCCCAATTTACACGCCCATGAGTGGAAGTGCCCTATGCTCTCTAAGCTGAGTTTTTTAGATGTTTCAGGACACACCGTACACTTCTCCAGAGTGGCTGTTGGCAATTTACATCCCGCCCATCAGCGTAGCAAGGCTCCCATTTCTCCATGGCCTGTCCTGCATTTCTGGTTTTGACACTTTATTCAGCCTGGCCCTTTTGACCGATGGGAAGCGAGACTTCTTTGTAGCGCTGATTTGCCTTTCCAGGTTGCTTGGTTGGCCAAAAAGGGCGTATGCGTTTTTTCCTGAATATATTCAGGAAAAAACGCATACGCCCTTTTTGGCCAAGGGCATCATTGTCGAGGTTTTGCCGCTTTTCCTGTGCTTTAAAGGCGATTCGAATCTACCTCCTGAAATCTGATTCCTGCAATTCTGCCTTGCTTTCAAATCCTCTTCGTTGCCTTCCCTCAATATATTTGTGGACGAGAGTTATCATTTCTAAGTCTGCAGGTTTGTGAATTGCAGTGCCCCTGAGCTCCATTTTTCAACTCGCTTTCTTGGGAGCTGGCCGCAAAAGCGCAGGTTTGCTTCAGGCCCTATTCTGGCTTCGGGCGGCAGGCTGAGCCTGTGGTTAATTCTTCTTCCTGATGGGAAAATAGAGTGACCTGTGCCTGTCCCAACACCTAGAGCTAGTCTCTCATTGGTTCCCCCTCTTCCCGTTCATCCTCAGGACAAATTGCAACCTGTACGGAACAGGAGGTTAAAGGTGCTGATTCTCCAAGCAGGGAGATTGCTAGTATAGCGGCTGGAATGGCGAACCGGAGCACAAGGAGATGAGAAATGAGGTGCGTTTTAGAAACCTTTCCCGATCACACGGTGTACCATCTTCTGGGTTTCTCATGCATGTTTTCGATGTAGGAAGATGCCCTTGAACCTGGAGATTTGGGACCCATGGGATGGGTACCACACAGTATTACTTTAAAGGGTCTGCGTTTGCTCACCCAACCTCACCAAACCTCTCAGCCCCAAGAGTGTCCACCCTTATGTCTCATCCATCTGTGGGTCTACATATGGTCAATCCAGGTTGCATCACAGCCCCTGAACGAATTTTGTCAGAATTTCTCTCTCTTTCACTGTCTTTGTTTCACGGGTTTTTAAAAGTAATTGATTTGTATAATGGGGTTTAGCTGCTTTTCACTGCTGTGGTTATGCCGCTTTTCACCCACTTCACTCACTTACAGAGAGATATCAATACATAGGTTTTAAGATTCTTACTAGTCAGATATATTCTTGGGCGATGAATAGGGCGTGTTGAGTCCAGTTCACTGAGGAAGGAGTAGGTCTTGTCTATTACATATTGGGTTTATGGAACGCTATCTGAGCTAATTTGAAACCCTTGTTTTATGCATCACCCCACCTCACCTTTCCCGTTAAGCAGCCCTAGTGTGTTTTCTAAACGTGTGACTCTGACCTGTTATGTAATTCAGTTCAAGGGTAGCGGTTTTTACATTCCCTCTATAAGTGATATCTATGATAAGTGTCTTTTTCTGTGTGACTTATTTCACTTAGAATCGTCGTACCCAAATCCACTCATCATGCTGCTACTAGCCTTATGACGTTGATTTCATGGCTGAGTGATATTCCATTGTACATAAGGACCACAACTTCTTTGTCCATTCTTGTCTTTCCTGGGATATTTAAGGTGTCACAAAGTGGAGGTTCTTGTCAACAGAGCAGCCCTAAACTTTGGGGTGCCTGTGTCTTGCTGATTTTTAGTTTTCCCAATTTACACGCCCATGAGTGGAAGTGCCCTATGCTCTCTAAGCTGAGTTTTTTAGATGTTTCAGGACACACCGTACACTTCTCCAGAGTGGCTGTTGGCAATTTACATCCCGCCCATCAGCGTAGCAAGGCTCCCATTTCTCCATGGCCTGTCCTGCATTTCTGGTTTTGACACTTTATTCAGCCTGGCCCTTTTGACCGATGGGAAGCGAGACTTCTTTGTAGCGCTGATTTGCCTTTCCAGGTTGCTTGGTTGGCCAAAAAGGGCGTATGCGTTTTTTCCTGAATATATTCAGGAAAAAACGCATACGCCCTTTTTGGCCAAGGGCATCATTGTCGAGGTTTTGCCGCTTTTCCTGTGCTTTAAAGGCGATTCGAATCTACCTCCTGAAATCTGATTCCTGCAATTCTGCCTTGCTTTCAAATCCTCTTCGTTGCCTTCCCTCAATATATTTGTGGACGAGAGTTATCATTTCTAAGTCTGCAGGTTTGTGAATTGCAGTGCCCCTGAGCTCCATTTTTCAACTCGCTTTCTTGGGAGCTGGCCGCAAAAGCGCAGGTTTGCTTCAGGCCCTATTCTGGCTTCGGGCGGCAGGCTGAGCCTGTGGTTAATTCTTCTTCCTGATGGGAAAATAGAGTGACCTGTGCCTGTCCCAACACCTAGAGCTAGTCTCTCATTGGTTCCCCCTCTTCCCGTTCATCCTCAGGACAAATTGCAACCTGTTTGGTACAGGAGGTTAAAGGTGCTGATTCTCCAGGCAGGGAGATTGTTAGTATAGCGGCTGGAAAGGCGAACTGGAGCACAAGGAGATGAGAAATGAGGTGCGTTTTAGAAACCTTTCCCGATCACACGGTGTACCATCTTCTGGGTTTCTCATGTATGTTTTCGATGTAGGAAGATGCCCTTGAACCTGGAGATTTGGGACCCATGGGATGGGTACCACACAGTATTACTTTAAAGGGTCTGCGTTTGCTCACCCAACCTCACCAAACCTCTCAGCCCCAAGAGTGTCCACCCTTATGTCTCATCCATCTGTGGGTCTACATATGGTCAATCCAGGTTGCATCACAGCCCCTGAACGAATTTTGTCAGAATTTCTCTCTCTTTCACTGTCTTTGTTTCACGGGTTTTTAAAAGTAATTGATTTGTATAATGGGGTTTAGCTGCTTTTCACTGCTGTGGTTATGCCGCTTTTCACCCACTTCACTCACTTACAGAGAGATATCAATACATAGGTTTTAAGATTCTTACTAGTCAGATATATTCTTGGGCGATGAATAGGGCGTGTTGAGTCCAGTTCACTGAGGAAGGAGTAGGTCTTGTCTATTACATATTGGGTTTATGGAACGCTATCTGAGCTAATTTGAAACCCTTGTTTTATGCATCACCCCACCTCACCTTTCCCGTTAAGCAGCCCTAGTGTGTTTTCTAAACGTGTGACTCTGACCTGTTATGTAATTCAGTTCAAGGGTAGCGGTTTTTACATTCCCTCTATAAGTGATATCTTATGATAAGTGTCTTTTTCTGTGTGACTTATTTCACTTAGAATCGTCGTACCCAAATCCACTCATCATGCTGCTACTAGCCTTATGACGTTGATTTCATGGCTGAGTGATATTCCATTGTACATAAGGACCACAACTTCTTTGTCCATTCTTGTCTTTCCTGGGATATTTAAGGTGTCACAAAGTGGAGGTTCTTGTCAACAGAGCAGCCCTAAACTTTGGGGTGCCTGTGTCTTGCTGATTTTTAGTTTTCCCAATTTACACGCCCATGAGTGGAAGTGCCCTATGCTCTCTAAGCTGAGTTTTTTAGATGTTTCAGGACACACCGTACACTTCTCCAGAGTGGCTGTTGGCAATTTACATCCCGCCCATCAGCGTAGCAAGGCTCCCATTTCTCCATGGCCTGTCCTGCATTTCTGGTTTTGACACTTTATTCAGCCTGGCCCTTTTGACCGATGGGAAGCGAGACTTCTTTGTAGCGCTGATTTGCCTTTCCAGGTTGCTTGGTTGGCCAAAAAGGGCGTATGCGTTTTTTCCTGAATATATTCAGGAAAAAACGCATATGCCCTTTTTGGCCAAGGGCATCATTGTCGAGGTTTTGCCGCTTTTCCTGTGCTTTAAAGGCGATTCGAATCTACCTCCTGAAATCTGATTCCTGCAATTCTGCCTTGCTTTCAAATCCTCTTCGTTGCCTTCCCTCAATATATTTGTGGACGAGAGTTATCATTTCTAAGTCTGCAGGTTTGTGAATTGCAGTGCCCCTGAGCTCCATTTTTCAACTCGCTTTCTTGGGAGCTGGCCGCAAAAGCGCAGGTTTGCTTCAGGCCCTATTCTGGCTTCGGGCGGCAGGCTGAGCCTGTGGTTAATTCTTCTTCCTGATGGGAAAATAGAGTGACCTGTGCCTGTCCCAACACCTAGAGCTAGTCTCTCATTGGTTCCCCCTCTTCCCGTTCATCCTCAGGACAAATTGCAACCTGTACGGAACAGGAGGTTAAAGGTGCTGATTCTCCAAGCAGGGAGATTGCTAGTATAGCGGCTGGAATGGCGAACCGGAGCACAAGGAGATGAGAAATGAGGTGCGTTTTAGAAACCTTTCCCGATCACACGGTGTACCATCTTCTGGGTTTCTCATGCATGTTTTCGATGTAGGAAGATGCCCTTGAACCTGGAGATTTGGGACCCATGGGATGGGTACCACACAGTATTACTTTAAAGGGTCTGCGTTTGCTCACCCAACCTCACCAAACCTCTCAGCCCCAAGAGTGTCCACCCTTATGTCTCATCCATCTGTGGGTCTACATATGGTCAATCCAGGTTGCATCACAGCCCCTGAACGAATTTTGTCAGAATTTCTCTCTCTTTCACTGTCTTTGTTTCACGGGTTTTTAAAAGTAATTGATTTGTATAATGGGGTTTAGCTGCTTTTCACTGCTGTGGTTATGCCGCTTTTCACCCACTTCACTCACTTACAGAGAGATATCAATACATAGGTTTTAAGATTCTTACTAGTCAGATATATTCTTGGGCGATGAATAGGGCGTGTTGAGTCCAGTTCACTGAGGAAGGAGTAGGTCTTGTCTATTACATATTGGGTTTATGGAACGCTATCTGAGCTAATTTGAAACCCTTGTTTTATGCATCACCCCACCTCACCTTTCCCGTTAAGCAGCCCTAGTGTGTTTTCTAAACGTGTGACTCTGACCTGTTATGTAATTCAGTTCAAGGGTAGCGGTTTTTACATTCCCTCTATAAGTGATATCTATGATAAGTGTCTTTTTCTGTGTGACTTATTTCACTTAGAATCGTCGTACCCAAATCCACTCATCATGCTGCTACTAGCCTTATGACGTTGATTTCATGGCTGAGTGATATTCCATTGTACATAAGGACCACAACTTCTTTGTCCATTCTTGTCTTTCCTGGGATATTTAAGGTGTCACAAAGTGGAGGTTCTTGTCAACAGAGCAGCCCTAAACTTTGGGGTGCCTGTGTCTTGCTGATTTTTAGTTTTCCCAATTTACACGCCCATGAGTGGAAGTGCCCTATGCTCTCTAAGCTGAGTTTTTTAGATGTTTCAGGACACACCGTACACTTCTCCAGAGTGGCTGTTGGCAATTTACATCCCGCCCATCAGCGTAGCAAGGCTCCCATTTCTCCATGGCCTGTCCTGCATTTCTGGTTTTGACACTTTATTCAGCCTGGCCCTTTTGACCGATGGGAAGCGAGACTTCTTTGTAGCGCTGATTTGCCTTTCCAGGTTGCTTGGTTGGCCAAAAAGGGCGTATGCGTTTTTTCCTGAATATATTCAGGAAAAAACGCATACGCCCTTTTTGGCCAAGGGCATCATTGTCGAGGTTTTGCCGCTTTTCCTGTGCTTTAAAGGCGATTCGAATCTACCTCCTGAAATCTGATTCCTGCAATTCTGCCTTGCTTTCAAATCCTCTTCGTTGCCTTCCCTCAATATATTTGTGGACGAGAGTTATCATTTCTAAGTCTGCAGGTTTGTGAATTGCAGTGCCCCTGAGCTCCATTTTTCAACTCGCTTTCTTGGGAGCTGGCCGCAAAAGCGCAGGTTTGCTTCAGGCCCTATTCTGGCTTCGGGCGGCAGGCTGAGCCTGTGGTTAATTCTTCTTCCTGATGGGAAAATAGAGTGACCTGTGCCTGTCCCAACACCTAGAGCTAGTCTCTCATTGGTTCCCCCTCTTCCCGTTCATCCTCAGGACAAATTGCAACCTGTACGGAACAGGAGGTTAAAGGTGCTGATTCTCCAAGCAGGGAGATTGCTAGTATAGCGGCTGGAATGGCGAACCGGAGCACAAGGAGATGAGAAATGAGGTGCGTTTTAGAAACCTTTCCCGATCACACGGTGTACCATCTTCTGGGTTTCTCATGCATGTTTTCGATGTAGGAAGATGCCCTTGAACCTGGAGATTTGGGACCCATGGGATGGGTACCACACAGTATTACTTTAAAGGGTCTGCGTTTGCTCACCCAACCTCACCAAACCTCTCAGCCCCAAGAGTGTCCACCCTTATGTCTCATCCATCTGTGGGTCTACATATGGTCAATCCAGGTTGCATCACAGCCCCTGAACGAATTTTGTCAGAATTTCTCTCTCTTTCACTGTCTTTGTTTCACGGGTTTTTAAAAGTAATTGATTTGTATAATGGGGTTTAGCTGCTTTTCACTGCTGTGGTTATGCCGCTTTTCACCCACTTCACTCACTTACAGAGAGATATCAATACATAGGTTTTAAGATTCTTACTAGTCAGATATATTCTTGGGCGATGAATAGGGCGTGTTGAGTCCAGTTCACTGAGGAAGGAGTAGGTCTTGTCTATTACATATTGGGTTTATGGAACGCTATCTGAGCTAATTTGAAACCCTTGTTTTATGCATCACCCCACCTCACCTTTCCCGTTAAGCAGCCCTAGTGTGTTTTCTAAACGTGTGACTCTGACCTGTTATGTAATTCAGTTCAAGGGTAGCGGTTTTTACATTCCCTCTATAAGTGATATCTATGATAAGTGTCTTTTTCTGTGTGACTTATTTCACTTAGAATCGTCGTACCCAAATCCACTCATCATGCTGCTACTAGCCTTATGACGTTGATTTCATGGCTGAGTGATATTCCATTGTACATAAGGACCACAACTTCTTTGTCCATTCTTGTCTTTCCTGGGATATTTAAGGTGTCACAAAGTGGAGGTTCTTGTCAACAGAGCAGCCCTAAACTTTGGGGTGCCTGTGTCTTGCTGATTTTTAGTTTTCCCAATTTACACGCCCATGAGTGGAAGTGCCCTATGCTCTCTAAGCTGAGTTTTTTAGATGTTTCAGGACACACCGTACACTTCTCCAGAGTGGCTGTTGGCAATTTACATCCCGCCCATCAGCGTAGCAAGGCTCCCATTTCTCCATGGCCTGTCCTGCATTTCTGGTTTTGACACTTTATTCAGCCTGGCCCTTTTGACCGATGGGAAGCGAGACTTCTTTGTAGCGCTGATTTGCCTTTCCAGGTTGCTTGGTTGGCCAAAAAGGGCGTATGCGTTTTTTCCTGAATATATTCAGGAAAAAACGCATACGCCCTTTTTGGCCAAGGGCATCATTGTCGAGGTTTTGCCGCTTTTCCTGTGCTTTAAAGGCGATTCGAATCTACCTCCTGAAATCTGATTCCTGCAATTCTGCCTTGCTTTCAAATCCTCTTCGTTGCCTTCCCTCAATATATTTGTGGACGAGAGTTATCATTTCTAAGTCTGCAGGTTTGTGAATTGCAGTGCCCCTGAGCTCCATTTTTCAACTCGCTTTCTTGGGAGCTGGCCGCAAAAGCGCAGGATTGCTTCAGGCCCTATTCTGGCTCCGGGCGGCAAGCTGAGCCTGAGGTTAATTCTTCTTCCTGATGGGAAAATAGAGTGACCTGTGCCTGTCCCAACACCTAGAGCTAGTCTCTCATTGGTTCCCCCTCTTCCCGTTCATCCTCAGGACAAATTGCAACCTGTACGGAACAGGAGGTTAAAGGTGCTGATTCTCCAAGCAGGGAGATTGCTAGTATAGCGGCTGGAATGGCGAACCGGAGCACAAGGAGATGAGAAATGAGGTGCGTTTTAGAAACCTTTCCCGATCACACGGTGTACCATCTTCTGGGTTTCTCATGCATGTTTTCGATGTAGGAAGATGCCCTTGAACCTGGAGATTTGGGACCCATGGGATGGGTACCACACAGTATTACTTTAAAGGGTCTGCGTTTGCTCACCCAACCTCACCAAACCTCTCAGCCCCAAGAGTGTCCACCCTTATGTCTCATCCATCTGTGGGTCTACATATGGTCAATCCAGGTTGCATCACAGCCCCTGAACGAATTTTGTCAGAATTTCTCTCTCTTTCACTGTCTTTGTTTCACGGGTTTTTAAAAGTAATTGATTTGTATAATGGGGTTTAGCTGCTTTTCACTGCTGTGGTTATGCCGCTTTTCACCCACTTCACTCACTTACAGAGAGATATCAATACATAGGTTTTAAGATTCTTACTAGTCAGATATATTCTTGGGCGATGAATAGGGCGTGTTGAGTCCAGTTCACTGAGGAAGGAGTAGGTCTTGTCTATTACATATTGGGTTTATGGAACGCTATCTGAGCTAATTTGAAACCCTTGTTTTATGCATCACCCCACCTCACCTTTCCCGTTAAGCAGCCCTAGTGTGTTTTCTAAACGTGTGACTCTGACCTGTTATGTAATTCAGTTCAAGGGTAGCGGTTTTTACATTCCCTCTATAAGTGATATCTATGATAAGTGTCTTTTTCTGTGTGACTTATTTCACTTAGAATCGTCGTACCCAAATCCACTCATCATGCTGCTACTAGCCTTATGACGTTGATTTCATGGCTGAGTGATATTCCATTGTACATAAGGACCACAACTTCTTTGTCCATTCTTGTCTTTCCTGGGATATTTAAGGTGTCACAAAGTGGAGGTTCTTGTCAACAGAGCAGCCCTAAACTTTGGGGTGCCTGTGTCTTGCTGATTTTTAGTTTTCCCAATTTACACGCCCATGAGTGGAAGTGCCCTATGCTCTCTAAGCTGAGTTTTTTAGATGTTTCAGGACACACCGTACACTTCTCCAGAGTGGCTGTTGGCAATTTACATCCCGCCCATCAGCGTAGCAAGGCTCCCATTTCTCCATGGCCTGTCCTGCATTTCTGGTTTTGACACTTTATTCAGCCTGGCCCTTTTGACCGATGGGAAGCGAGACTTCTTTGTAGCGCTGATTTGCCTTTCCAGGTTGCTTGGTTGGCCAAAAAGGGCGTATGCGTTTTTTCCTGAATATATTCAGGAAAAAACGCATACGCCCTTTTTGGCCAAGGGCATCATTGTCGAGGTTTTGCCGCTTTTCCTGTGCTTTAAAGGCGATTCGAATCTACCTCCTGAAATCTGATTCCTGCAATTCTGCCTTGCTTTCAAATCCTCTTCGTTGCCTTCCCTCAATATATTTGTGGACGAGAGTTATCATTTCTAAGTCTGCAGGTTTGTGAATTGCAGTGCCCCTGAGCTCCATTTTTCAACTCGCTTTCTTGGGAGCTGGCCGCAAAAGCGCAGGTTTGCTTCAGGCCCTATTCTGGCTTCGGGCGGCAGGCTGAGCCTGTGGTTAATTCTTCTTCCTGATGGGAAAATAGAGTGACCTGTGCCTGTCCCAACACCTAGAGCTAGTCTCTCATTGGTTCCCCCTCTTCCCGTTCATCCTCAGGACAAATTGCAACCTGTTTGGTACAGGAGGTTAAAGGTGCTGATTCTCCAGGCAGGGAGATTGTTAGTATAGCGGCTGGAAAGGCGAACCGGAGCACAAGGAGATGAGAAATGAGGTGCGTTTTAGAAACCTTTCCCGATCACACGGTGTACCATCTTCTGGGTTTCTCATGTATGTTTTCGATGTAGGAAGATGCCCTTGAACCTGGAGATTTGGGACCCATTGGATGGGTTCCACGCAGTATTACTTTAAAGGGTCTGCGTTTGCTCACCCAACCTCACCAAACCTCTCAGCCCCAAGAGTGTCCACCCTTATGTCTCATCCATCTGTGGGTCTACATATGGTCAATCCAGGTTGCATCACAGCCCCTGAACGAATTTTGTCAGAATTTCTCTCTCTTTCACTGTCTTTGTTTCACGGGTTTTTAAAAGTAATTGATTTGTATAATGGGGTTTAGCTGCTTTTCACTGCTGTGGTTATGCCGCTTTTCACCCACTTCACTCACTTACAGAGAGATATCAATACATAGGTTTTAAGATTCTTACTAGTCAGATATATTCTTGGGCGATGAATAGGGCGTGTTGAGTCCAGTTCACTGAGGAAGGAGTAGGTCTTGTCTATTACATATTGGGTTTATGGAACGCTATCTGAGCTAATTTGAAACCCTTGTTTTATGCATCACCCCACCTCACCTTTCCCGTTAAGCAGCCCTAGTGTGTTTTCTAAACGTGTGACTCTGACCTGTTATGTAATTCAGTTCAAGGGTAGCGGTTTTTACATTCCCTCTATAAGTGATATCTATGATAAGTGTCTTTTTCTGTGTGACTTATTTCACTTAGAATCGTCGTACCCAAATCCACTCATCATGCTGCTACTAGCCTTATGACGTTGATTTCATGGCTGAGTGATATTCCATTGTACATAAGGACCACAACTTCTTTGTCCATTCTTGTCTTTCCTGGGATATTTAAGGTGTCACAAAGTGGAGGTTCTTGTCAACAGAGCAGCCCTAAACTTTGGGGTGCCTGTGTCTTGCTGATTTTTAGTTTTCCCAATTTACACGCCCATGAGTGGAAGTGCCCTATGCTCTCTAAGCTGAGTTTTTTAGATGTTTCAGGACACACCGTACACTTCTCCAGAGTGGCTGTTGGCAATTTACATCCCGCCCATCAGCGTAGCAAGGCTCCCATTTCTCCATGGCCTGTCCTGCATTTCTGGTTTTGACACTTTATTCAGCCTGGCCCTTTTGACCGATGGGAAGCGAGACTTCTTTGTAGCGCTGATTTGCCTTTCCAGGTTGCTTGGTTGGCCAAAAAGGGCGTATGCGTTTTTTCCTGAATATATTCAGGAAAAAACGCATATGCCCTTTTTGGCCAAGGGCATCATTGTCGAGGTTTTGCCGCTTTTCCTGTGCTTTAAAGGCGATTCGAATCTACCTCCTGAAATCTGATTCCTGCAATTCTGCCTTGCTTTCAAATCCTCTTCGTTGCCTTCCCTCAATATATTTGTGGACGAGAGTTATCATTTCTAAGTCTGCAGGTTTGTGAATTGCAGTGCCCCTGAGCTCCATTTTTCAACTCGCTTTCTTGGGAGCTGGCCGCAAAAGCGCAGGTTTGCTTCAGGCCCTATTCTGGCTTCGGGCGGCAGGCTGAGCCTGTGGTTAATTCTTCTTCCTGATGGGAAAATAGAGTGACCTGTGCCTGTCCCAACACCTAGAGCTAGTCTCTCATTGGTTCCCCCTCTTCCCGTTCATCCTCAGGACAAATTGCAACCTGTACGGAACAGGAGGTTAAAGGTGCTGATTCTCCAAGCAGGGAGATTGCTAGTATAGCGGCTGGAATGGCGAACCGGAGCACAAGGAGATGAGAAATGAGGTGCGTTTTAGAAACCTTTCCCGATCACACGGTGTACCATCTTCTGGGTTTCTCATGCATGTTTTCGATGTAGGAAGATGCCCTTGAACCTGGAGATTTGGGACCCATGGGATGGGTACCACACAGTATTACTTTAAAGGGTCTGCGTTTGCTCACCCAACCTCACCAAACCTCTCAGCCCCAAGAGTGTCCACCCTTATGTCTCATCCATCTGTGGGTCTACATATGGTCAATCCAGGTTGCATCACAGCCCCTGAACGAATTTTGTCAGAATTTCTCTCTCTTTCACTGTCTTTGTTTCACGGGTTTTTAAAAGTAATTGATTTGTATAATGGGGTTTAGCTGCTTTTCACTGCTGTGGTTATGCCGCTTTTCACCCACTTCACTCACTTACAGAGAGATATCAATACATAGGTTTTAAGATTCTTACTAGTCAGATATATTCTTGGGCGATGAATAGGGCGTGTTGAGTCCAGTTCACTGAGGAAGGAGTAGGTCTTGTCTATTACATATTGGGTTTATGGAACGCTATCTGAGCTAATTTGAAACCCTTGTTTTATGCATCACCCCACCTCACCTTTCCCGTTAAGCAGCCCTAGTGTGTTTTCTAAACGTGTGACTCTGACCTGTTATGTAATTCAGTTCAAGGGTAGCGGTTTTTACATTCCCTCTATAAGTGATACCTTATGATAAGTGTCTTTTTCTGTGTGACTTATTTCACTTAGAATCGTCGTACCCAAATCCACTCATCATGCTGCTACTAGCCTTATGACGTTGATTTCATGGCTGAGTGATATTCCATTGTACATAAGGACCACAACTTCTTTATCCATTCTTGTCTTTCCTGGGATATTTAAGGTGTGACAAAGTGGAGGTTCTTGTCAACAGAGCAGCCCTAAACTTTGGGGTGCCTGTGTCTTGCTGATTTTTAGTTTTCCCAATTTACACGCCCATGAGTGGAAGTGCCCTATGCTCTCTAAGCTGAGTTTTTTAGATGTTTCAGGACACACCGTACACTTCTCCAGAGTGGCTGTTGGCAATTTACATCCCGCCCATCAGCGTAGCAAGGCTCCCATTTCTCCATGGCCTGTCCTGTATTTCTGGTTTTGACACTTTATTCAGCCTGGCCCTTTTGACCGATGGGAAGCGAGACTTCTTTGTAGCGCTGATTTGCCTTTCCAGGTTGCTTGGTTGGCCAAAAAGGGCGTATGCGTTTTTTCCTGAATATATTCAGGAAAAAACGCATACGCCCTTTTTGGCCAAGGGCATCATTGTCGAGGTTTTGCCGCTTTTCCTGTGCTTTAAAGGCGATTCGAATCTACCTCCTGAAATCTGTTTCCTGCAATTCTGCCTTGCTTTCAAATCCTCTTCGTTGCCTTCCCTCAATATATTTGTGGACGAGAGTTATCATTTCTAAGTCTGCAGGTTTGTGAATTGCAGTGCCCCTGAGCTCCATTTTTCAACTCGCTTTCTTGGGAGCTGGCCGCAAAAGCGCAGGTTTGCTTCAGGCCCTATTCTGGCTTCGGGCGGCAGGCTGAGCCTGTGGTTAATTCTTCTTCCTGATGGGAAAATAGAGTGACCTGTGCCTGTCCCAACACCTAGAGCTAGTCTCTCATTGGTTCCCCCTCTTCCCGTTCATCCTCAGGACAAATTGCAACCTGTTTGGTACAGGAGGTTAAAGGTGCTGATTCTCCAGGCAGGGAGATTGCTAGTATAGCGGCTGGAAAGGCGAACCGGAGCACAAGGAGATGAGAAATGAGGTGCGTTTTAGAAACCTTTCCCGATCACACGGTGTACCATCTTCTGGGTTTCTCATGTATGTTTTCGATGTACGAAGATGCCCTTGAACCTGGAGATTTGGGACCCATTGGATGGGTTCCACGCAGTATTACTTTAAAGGGTCTGCGTTTGCTCACCCAACCTCACCAAACCTCTCAGCCCCAAGAGTGTCCACCCTTATGCCTCATCCATCTGTGGGTCTACATATGGTCAATCCAGGTTGCATCACAGCCCCTGAACGAATTTTGTCAGAATTTCTCTCTCTTTCACTGTCTTTGTTTCACGGGTTTTTAAAAGTAATTGATTTGTATAATGGGGTTTAGCTGCTTTTCACTGCTGTGGTTATGCCGCTTTTCACCCACTTCACTCACTTACAGAGAGATATCAATACATAGGTTTTAAGATTCTTACTAGTCAGATATATTCTTGGGCGATGAATAGGGCGTGTTGAGTCCAGTTCACTGAGGAAGGAGTAGGTCTTGTCTATTACATATTGGGTTTATGGAACGCTATCTGAGCTAATTTGAAACCCTTGTTTTATGCATCACCCCACCTCACCTTTCCCGTTAAGCAGCCCTAGTGTGTTTTCTAAACGTGTGACTCTGACCTGTTATGTAATTCAGTTCAAGGGTAGCGGTTTTTACATTCCCTCTATAAGTGATATCTATGATAAGTGTCTTTTTCTGTGTGACTTATTTCACTTAGAATCGTCGTACCCAAATCCACTCATCATGCTGCTACTAGCCTTATGACGTTGATTTCATGGCTGAGTGATATTCCATTGTACATAAGGACCACAACTTCTTTGTCCATTCTTGTCTTTCCTGGGATATTTAAGGTGTCACAAAGTGGAGGTTCTTGTCAACAGAGCAGCCCTAAACTTTGGGGTGCCTGTGTCTTGCTGATTTTTAGTTTTCCCAATTTACACGCCCATGAGTGGAAGTGCCCTATGCTCTCTAAGCTGAGTTTTTTAGATGTTTCAGGACACACCGTACACTTCTCCAGAGTGGCTGTTGGCAATTTACATCCCGCCCATCAGCGTAGCAAGGCTCCCATTTCTCCATGGCCTGTCCTGCATTTCTGGTTTTGACACTTTATTCAGCCTGGCCCTTTTGACCGATGGGAAGCGAGACTTCTTTGTAGCGCTGATTTGCCTTTCCAGGTTGCTTGGTTGGCCAAAAAGGGCGTATGCGTTTTTTCCTGAATATATTCAGGAAAAAACGCATACGCCCTTTTTGGCCAAGGGCATCATTGTCGAGGTTTTGCCGCTTTTCCTGTGCTTTAAAGGCGATTCGAATCTACCTCCTGAAATCTGATTCCTGCAATTCTGCCTTGCTTTCAAATCCTCTTCGTTGCCTTCCCTCAATATATTTGTGGACGAGAGTTATCATTTCTAAGTCTGCAGGTTTGTGAATTGCAGTGCCCCTGAGCTCCATTTTTCAACTCGCTTTCTTGGGAGCTGGCCGCAAAAGCGCAGGATTGCTTCAGGCCCTATTCTGGCTCCGGGCGGCAAGCTGAGCCTGAGGTTAATTCTTCTTCCTGATGGGAAAATAGAGTGACCTGTGCCTGTCCCAACACCTAGAGCTAGTCTCTCATTGGTTCCCCCTCTTCCCGTTCATCCTCAGGACAAATTGCAACCTGTACGGAACAGGAGGTTAAAGGTGCTGATTCTCCAAGCAGGGAGATTGCTAGTATAGCGGCTGGAATGGCGAACCGGAGCACAAGGAGATGAGAAATGAGGTGCGTTTTAGAAACCTTTCCCGATCACACGGTGTACCATCTTCTGGGTTTCTCATGCATGTTTTCGATGTAGGAAGATGCCCTTGAACCTGGAGATTTGGGACCCATGGGATGGGTACCACACAGTATTACTTTAAAGGGTCTGCGTTTGCTCACCCAACCTCACCAAACCTCTCAGCCCCAAGAGTGTCCACCCTTATGTCTCATCCATCTGTGGGTCTACATATGGTCAATCCAGGTTGCATCACAGCCCCTGAACGAATTTTGTCAGAATTTCTCTCTCTTTCACTGTCTTTGTTTCACGGGTTTTTAAAAGTAATTGATTTGTATAATGGGGTTTAGCTGCTTTTCACTGCTGTGGTTATGCCGCTTTTCACCCACTTCACTCACTTACAGAGAGATATCAATACATAGGTTTTAAGATTCTTACTAGTCAGATATATTCTTGGGCGATGAATAGGGCGTGTTGAGTCCAGTTCACTGAGGAAGGAGTAGGTCTTGTCTATTACATATTGGGTTTATGGAACGCTATCTGAGCTAATTTGAAACCCTTGTTTTATGCATCACCCCACCTCACCTTTCCCGTTAAGCAGCCCTAGTGTGTTTTCTAAACGTGTGACTCTGACCTGTTATGTAATTCAGTTCAAGGGTAGCGGTTTTTACATTCCCTCTATAAGTGATATCTATGATAAGTGTCTTTTTCTGTGTGACTTATTTCACTTAGAATCGTCGTACCCAAATCCACTCATCATGCTGCTACTAGCCTTATGACGTTGATTTCATGGCTGAGTGATATTCCATTGTACATAAGGACCACAACTTCTTTGTCCATTCTTGTCTTTCCTGGGATATTTAAGGTGTCACAAAGTGGAGGTTCTTGTCAACAGAGCAGCCCTAAACTTTGGGGTGCCTGTGTCTTGCTGATTTTTAGTTTTCCCAATTTACACGCCCATGAGTGGAAGTGCCCTATGCTCTCTAAGCTGAGTTTTTTAGATGTTTCAGGACACACCGTACACTTCTCCAGAGTGGCTGTTGGCAATTTACATCCCGCCCATCAGCGTAGCAAGGCTCCCATTTCTCCATGGCCTGTCCTGCATTTCTGGTTTTGACACTTTATTCAGCCTGGCCCTTTTGACCGATGGGAAGCG
Organism: Balaenoptera borealis; assembly: GCF_965194805.1. Lineage (NCBI taxonomy): Eukaryota > Metazoa > Chordata > Mammalia > Artiodactyla > Balaenopteridae > Balaenoptera > Balaenoptera borealis. Next base: position 162,448 of record NW_028122994.1, read on the forward strand.
AGACTTCTTTGTAGCGCTGATTTGCCTTTCCAGGTTGCTTGGTTGGCCAAAAAGGGCGTATGCGTTTTTTCCTGAATATATTCAGGAAAAAACGCATACGCCCTTTTTGGCCAAGGGCATCATTGTCGAGGTTTTGCCGCTTTTCCTGTGCTTTAAAGGCGATTCGAATCTACCTCCTGAAATCTGATTCCTGCAATTCTGCCTTGCTTTCAAATCCTCTTCGTTGCCTTCCCTCAATATATTTGTGGACGAGAGTTATCATTTCTAAGTCTGCAGGTTTGTGAATTGCAGTGCCCCTGAGCTCCATTTTTCAACTCGCTTTCTTGGGAGCTGGCCGCAAAAGCGCAGGATTGCTTCAGGCCCTATTCTGGCTCCGGGCGGCAAGCTGAGCCTGAGGTTAATTCTTCTTCCTGATGGGAAAATAGAGTGACCTGTGCCTGTCCCAACACCTAGAGCTAGTCTCTCATTGGTTCCCCCTCTTCCCGTTCATCCTCAGGACAAATTGCAACCTGTACGGAACAGGAGGTTAAAGGTGCTGATTCTCCAAGCAGGGAGATTGCTAGTATAGCGGCTGGAATGGCGAACCGGAGCACAAGGAGATGAGAAATGAGGTGCGTTTTAGAAACCTTTCCCGATCACACGGTGTACCATCTTCTGGGTTTCTCATGCATGTTTTCGATGTAGGAAGATGCCCTTGAACCTGGAGATTTGGGACCCATGGGATGGGTACCACACAGTATTACTTTAAAGGGTCTGCGTTTGCTCACCCAACCTCACCAAACCTCTCAGCCCCAAGAGTGTCCACCCTTATGTCTCATCCATCTGTGGGTCTACATATGGTCAATCCAGGTTGCATCACAGCCCCTGAACGAATTTTGTCAGAATTTCTCTCTCTTTCACTGTCTTTGTTTCACGGGTGTTTAAAAGTAATTGATTTGTATAATGGGGTTTAGCTGCTTTTCACTGCTGTGGTTATGCCGCTTTTCACCCACTTCACTCACTTACAGAGAGATATCAATACATAGGTTTTAAGATTCTTACTAGTCAGATATATTCTTGGGCGATGAATAGGGCGTGTTGAGTCCAGTTCACTGAGGAAGGAGTAGGTCTTGTCTATTACATATTGGGTTTATGGAACGCTATCTGAGCTAATTTGAAACCCTTGTTTTATGCATCACCCCACCTCACCTTTCCCGTTAAGCAGCCCTAGTGTGTTTTCTAAACGTGTGACTCTGACCTGTTATGTAATTCAGTTCAAGGGTAGCGGTTTTTACATTCCCTCTATAAGTGATATCTATGATAAGTGTCTTTTTCTGTGTGACTTATTTCACTTAGAATCGTCGTACCCAAATCCACTCATCATGCTGCTACTAGCCTTATGACGTTGATTTCATGGCTGAGTGATATTCCATTGTACATAAGGACCACAACTTCTTTGTCCATTCTTGTCTTTCCTGGGATATTTAAGGTGTCACAAAGTGGAGGTTCTTGTCAACAGAGCAGCCCTAAACTTTGGGGTGCCTGTGTCTTGCTGATTTTTAGTTTTCCCAATTTACACGCCCATGAGTGGAAGTGCCCTATGCTCTCTAAGCTGAGTTTTTTAGATGTTTCAGGACACACCGTACACTTCTCCAGAGTGGCTGTTGGCAATTTACATCCCGCCCATCAGCGTAGCAAGGCTCCCATTTCTCCATGGCCTGTCCTGCATTTCTGGTTTTGACACTTTATTCAGCCTGGCCCTTTTGACCGATGGGAAGCGAGACTTCTTTGTAGCGCTGATTTGCCTTTCCAGGTTGCTTGGTTGGCCAAAAAGGGCGTATGCGTTTTTTCCTGAATATATTCAGGAAAAAACGCATACGCCCTTTTTGGCCAAGGGCATCATTGTCGAGGTTTTGCCGCTTTTCCTGTGCTTTAAAGGCGATTCGAATCTACCTCCTGAAATCTGATTCCTGCAATTCTGCCTTGCTTTCAAATCCTCTTCGTTGCCTTCCCTCAATATATTTGTGGACGAGAGTTATCATTTCTAAGTCTGCAGGTTTGTGAATTGCAGTGCCCCTGAGCTCCATTTTTCAACTCGCTTTCTTGGGAGCTGGCCGCAAAAGCGCAGGTTTGCTTCAGGCCCTATTCTGGCTTCGGGCGGCAGGCTGAGCCTGTGGTTAATTCTTCTTCCTGATGGGAAAATAGAGTGACCTGTGCCTGTCCCAACACCTAGAGCTAGTCTCTCATTGGTTCCCCCTCTTCCCGTTCATCCTCAGGACAAATTGCAACCTGTACGGAACAGGAGGTTAAAGGTGCTGATTCTCCAAGCAGGGAGATTGCTAGTATAGCGGCTGGAATGGCGAACCGGAGCACAAGGAGATGAGAAATGAGGTGCGTTTTAGAAACCTTTCCCGATCACACGGTGTACCATCTTCTGGGTTTCTCATGCATGTTTTCGATGTAGGAAGATGCCCTTGAACCTGGAGATTTGGGACCCATGGGATGGGTACCACACAGTATTACTTTAAAGGGTCTGCGTTTGCTCACCCAACCTCACCAAACCTCTCAGCCCCAAGAGTGTCCACCCTTATGTCTCATCCATCTGTGGGTCTACATATGGTCAATCCAGGTTGCATCACAGCCCCTGAACGAATTTTGTCAGAATTTCTCTCTCTTTCACTGTCTTTGTTTCACGGGTGTTTAAAAGTAATTGATTTGTATAATGGGGTTTAGCTGCTTTTCACTGCTGTGGTTATGCCGCTTTTCACCCACTTCACTCACTTACAGAGAGATATCAATACATAGGTTTTAAGATTCTTACTAGTCAGATATATTCTTGGGCGATGAATAGGGCGTGTTGAGTCCAGTTCACTGAGGAAGGAGTAGGTCTTGTCTATTACATATTGGGTTTATGGAACGCTATCTGAGCTAATTTGAAACCCTTGTTTTATGCATCACCCCACCTCACCTTTCCCGTTAAGCAGCCCTAGTGTGTTTTCTAAACGTGTGACTCTGACCTGTTATGTAATTCAGTTCAAGGGTAGCGGTTTTTACATTCCCTCTATAAGTGATATCTTATGATAAGTGTCTTTTTCTGTGTGACTTATTTCACTTAGAATCGTCGTACCCAAATCCACTCATCATGCTGCTACTAGCCTTATGACGTTGATTTCATGGCTGAGTGATATTCCATTGTACATAAGGACCACAACTTCTTTATCCATTCTTGTCTTTCCTGGGATATTTAAGGTGTGACAAAGTGGAGGTTCTTGTCAACAGAGCAGCCCTAAACTTTGGTGTGCCTGTGTCTTGCTGATTTTTAGTTTTCCCAATTTACACGCCCATGAGTGGAAGTGCCCTATGCTCTCTAAGCTGAGTTTTTTAGATGTTTCAGGACACACCGTACACTTCTCCAGATTGGCTGTTGGCAATTTACATCCCGCCCATCAGCGTAGCAAGGCTCCCATTTCTCCATGGCCTGTCCTGCATTTCTGGTTTTGACACTTTATTCAGCCTGGCCCTTTTGACCGATGGGAAGCGAGACTTCTTTGTAGCGCTGATTTGCCTTTCCAGGTTGCTTGGTTGGCCAAAAAGGGCGTATGCGTTTTTTCCTGAATATATTCAGGAAAAAACGCATACGCCCTTTTTGGCCAAGGGCATCATTGTCGAGGTTTTGCCGCTTTTCCTGTGCTTTAAAGGCGATTCGAATCTACGTCTTGAAATCTGTTTCCTGCAATTCTGCCATGCTTTCAAATCCTCTTCGTTGCCTTCCCTCAATATATTTGTGGAGGAGAGTTATCATTTCTAAGTCTGCAGGTTTGTGAATTGCAGTGCCCCTGAGCTCCATTTTTCAACTCGCTTTCTTGGGAGCTGGCCGCAAAAGCGCAGGTTTGCTTCAGGCCCTATTCTGGCTTCGGGCGGCAGGCTGAGCCTGTGGTTAATTCTTCTTCCTGATGGGAAAATAGAGTGACCTGTGCCTGTCCCAACACCTAGAGCTAGTCTCTCATTGGTTCCCCCTCTTCCCGTTCATCCTCAGGACAAATTGCAACCTGTTTGGTACAGGAGGTTAAAGGTGCTGATTCTCCAGGCAGGGAGATTGCTAGTATAGCGGCTGGAAAGGCGAACCGGAGCACAAGGAGATGAGAAATGAGGTGCGTTTTAGAAACCTTTCCCGATCACACGGTGTACCATCTTCTGGGTTTCTCATGTATGTTTTCGATGTAGGAAGATGCCCTTGAACCTGGAGATTTGGGACCCATTGGATGGGTTCCACGCAGTATTACTTTAAAGGGTCTGCGTTTGCTCACCCAACCTCACCAAACCTCTCAGCCCCAAGAGTGTCCACCCTTATGTCTCATCCATCTGTGGGTCTACATATGGTCAATCCAGGTTGCATCACAGCCCCTGAACGAATTTTGTCAGAATTTCTCTCTCTTTCACTGTCTTTGTTTCACGGGTTTTTAAAAGTAATTGATTTGTATAATGGGGTTTAGCTGCTTTTCACTGCTGTGGTTATGCCGCTTTTCACCCACTTCACTCACTTACAGAGAGATATCAATACATAGGTTTTAAGATTCTTACTAGTCAGATATATTCTTGGGCGATGAATAGGGCGTGTTGAGTCCAGTTCACTGAGGAAGGAGTAGGTCTTGTCTATTACATATTGGGTTTATGGAACGCTATCTGAGCTAATTTGAAACCCTTGTTTTATGCATCACCCCACCTCACCTTTCCCGTTAAGCAGCCCTAGTGTGTTTTCTAAACGTGTGACTCTGACCTGTTATGTAATTCAGTTCAAGGGTAGCGGTTTTTACATTCCCTCTATAAGTGATATCTATGATAAGTGTCTTTTTCTGTGTGACTTATTTCACTTAGAATCGTCGTACCCAAATCCACTCATCATGCTGCTACTAGCCTTATGACGTTGATTTCATGGCTGAGTGATATTCCATTGTACATAAGGACCACAACTTCTTTGTCCATTCTTGTCTTTCCTGGGATATTTAAGGTGTCACAAAGTGGAGGTTCTTGTCAACAGAGCAGCCCTAAACTTTGGGGTGCCTGTGTCTTGCTGATTTTTAGTTTTCCCAATTTACACGCCCATGAGTGGAAGTGCCCTATGCTCTCTAAGCTGAGTTTTTTAGATGTTTCAGGACACACCGTACACTTCTCCAGAGTGGCTGTTGGCAATTTACATCCCGCCCATCAGCGTAGCAAGGCTCCCATTTCTCCATGGCCTGTCCTGCATTTCTGGTTTTGACACTTTATTCAGCCTGGCCCTTTTGACCGATGGGAAGCGAGACTTCTTTGTAGCGCTGATTTGCCTTTCCAGGTTGCTTGGTTGGCCAAAAAGGGCGTATGCGTTTTTTCCTGAATATATTCAGGAAAAAACGCATACGCCCTTTTTGGCCAAGGGCATCATTGTCGAGGTTTTGCCGCTTTTCCTGTGCTTTAAAGGCGATTCGAATCTACCTCCTGAAATCTGATTCCTGCAATTCTGCCTTGCTTTCAAATCCTCTTCGTTGCCTTCCCTCAATATATTTGTGGACGAGAGTTATCATTTCTAAGTCTGCAGGTTTGTGAATTGCAGTGCCCCTGAGCTCCATTTTTCAACTCGCTTTCTTGGGAGCTGGCCGCAAAAGCGCAGGATTGCTTCAGGCCCTATTCTGGCTCCGGGCGGCAAGCTGAGCCTGAGGTTAATTCTTCTTCCTGATGGGAAAATAGAGTGACCTGTGCCTGTCCCAACACCTAGAGCTAGTCTCTCATTGGTTCCCCCTCTTCCCGTTCATCCTCAGGACAAATTGCAACCTGTACGGAACAGGAGGTTAAAGGTGCTGATTCTCCAAGCAGGGAGATTGCTAGTATAGCGGCTGGAATGGCGAACCGGAGCACAAGGAGATGAGAAATGAGGTGCGTTTTAGAAACCTTTCCCGATCACACGGTGTACCATCTTCTGGGTTTCTCATGCATGTTTTCGATGTAGGAAGATGCCCTTGAACCTGGAGATTTGGGACCCATGGGATGGGTACCACACAGTATTACTTTAAAGGGTCTGCGTTTGCTCACCCAACCTCACCAAACCTCTCAGCCCCAAGAGTGTCCACCCTTATGTCTCATCCATCTGTGGGTCTACATATGGTCAATCCAGGTTGCATCACAGCCCCTGAACGAATTTTGTCAGAATTTCTCTCTCTTTCACTGTCTTTGTTTCACGGGTTTTTAAAAGTAATTGATTTGTATAATGGGGTTTAGCTGCTTTTCACTGCTGTGGTTATGCCGCTTTTCACCCACTTCACTCACTTACAGAGAGATATCAATACATAGGTTTTAAGATTCTTACTAGTCAGATATATTCTTGGGCGATGAATAGGGCGTGTTGAGTCCAGTTCACTGAGGAAGGAGTAGGTCTTGTCTATTACATATTGGGTTTATGGAACGCTATCTGAGCTAATTTGAAACCCTTGTTTTATGCATCACCCCACCTCACCTTTCCCGTTAAGCAGCCCTAGTGTGTTTTCTAAACGTGTGACTCTGACCTGTTATGTAATTCAGTTCAAGGGTAGCGGTTTTTACATTCCCTCTATAAGTGATATCTATGATAAGTGTCTTTTTCTGTGTGACTTATTTCACTTAGAATCGTCGTACCCAAATCCACTCATCATGCTGCTACTAGCCTTATGACGTTGATTTCATGGCTGAGTGATATTCCATTGTACATAAGGACCACAACTTCTTTGTCCATTCTTGTCTTTCCTGGGATATTTAAGGTGTCACAAAGTGGAGGTTCTTGTCAACAGAGCAGCCCTAAACTTTGGGGTGCCTGTGTCTTGCTGATTTTTAGTTTTCCCAATTTACACGCCCATGAGTGGAAGTGCCCTATGCTCTCTAAGCTGAGTTTTTTAGATGTTTCAGGACACACCGTACACTTCTCCAGAGTGGCTGTTGGCAATTTACATCCCGCCCATCAGCGTAGCAAGGCTCCCATTTCTCCATGGCCTGTCCTGCATTTCTGGTTTTGACACTTTATTCAGCCTGGCCCTTTTGACCGATGGGAAGCGAGACTTCTTTGTAGCGCTGATTTGCCTTTCCAGGTTGCTTGGTTGGCCAAAAAGGGCGTATGCGTTTTTTCCTGAATATATTCAGGAAAAAACGCATACGCCCTTTTTGGCCAAGGGCATCATTGTCGAGGTTTTGCCGCTTTTCCTGTGCTTTAAAGGCGATTCGAATCTACCTCCTGAAATCTGATTCCTGCAATTCTGCCTTGCTTTCAAATCCTCTTCGTTGCCTTCCCTCAATATATTTGTGGACGAGAGTTATCATTTCTAAGTCTGCAGGTTTGTGAATTGCAGTGCCCCTGAGCTCCATTTTTCAACTCGCTTTCTTGGGAGCTGGCCGCAAAAGCGCAGGATTGCTTCAGGCCCTATTCTGGCTCCGGGCGGCAAGCTGAGCCTGAGGTTAATTCTTCTTCCTGATGGGAAAATAGAGTGACCTGTGCCTGTCCCAACACCTAGAGCTAGTCTCTCATTGGTTCCCCCTCTTCCCGTTCATCCTCAGGACAAATTGCAACCTGTACGGAACAGGAGGTTAAAGGTGCTGATTCTCCAAGCAGGGAGATTGCTAGTATAGCGGCTGGAATGGCGAACCGGAGCACAAGGAGAAGAGAAATGAGGTGCGTTTTAGAAACCTTTCCCGATCACACGGTGTACCATCTTCTGGGTTTCTCATGCATGTTTTCGATGTAGGAAGATGCCCTTGAACCTGGAGATTTGGGACCCATGGGATGGGTACCACACAGTATTACTTTAAAGGGTCTGCGTTTGCTCACCCAACCTCACCAAACCTCTCAGCCCCAAGAGTGTCCACCCTTATGTCTCATCCATCTGTGGGTCTACATATGGTCAATCCAGGTTGCATCACAGCCCCTGAACGAATTTTGTCAGAATTTCTCTCTCTTTCACTGTCTTTGTTTCACGGGTTTTTAAAAGTAATTGATTTGTATAATGGGGTTTAGCTGCTTTTCACTGCTGTGGTTATGCCGCTTTTCACCCACTTCACTCACTTACAGAGAGATATCAATACATAGGTTTTAAGATTCTTACTAGTCAGATATATTCTTGGGCGATGAATAGGGCGTGTTGAGTCCAGTTCACTGAGGAAGGAGTAGGTCTTGTCTATTACATATTGGGTTTATGGAACGCTATCTGAGCTAATTTGAAACCCTTGTTTTATGCATCACCCCACCTCACCTTTCCCGTTAAGCAGCCCTAGTGTGTTTTCTAAACGTGTGACTCTGACCTGTTATGTAATTCAGTTCAAGGGTAGCGGTTTTTACATTCCCTCTATAAGTGATATCTATGATAAGTGTCTTTTTCTGTGTGACTTATTTCACTTAGAATCGTCGTACCCAAATCCACTCATCATGCTGCTACTAGCCTTATGACGTTGATTTCATGGCTGAGTGATATTCCATTGTACATAAGGACCACAACTTCTTTGTCCATTCTTGTCTTTCCTGGGATATTTAAGGTGTCACAAAGTGGAGGTTCTTGTCAACAGAGCAGCCCTAAACTTTGGGGTGCCTGTGTCTTGCTGATTTTTAGTTTTCCCAATTTACACGCCCATGAGTGGAAGTGCCCTATGCTCTCTAAGCTGAGTTTTTTAGATGTTTCAGGACACACCGTACACTTCTCCAGAGTGGCTGTTGGCAATTTACATCCCGCCCATCAGCGTAGCAAGGCTCCCATTTCTCCATGGCCTGTCCTGCATTTCTAGTTTTGACACTTTATTCAGCCTGGCCCTTTTGACCGATGGGAAGCGAGACTTCTTTGTAGCGCTGATTTGCCTTTCCAGGTTGCTTGGTTGGCCAAAAAGGGCGTATGCGTTTTTTCCTGAATATATTCAGGAAAAAACGCATACGCCCTTTTTGGCCAAGGGCATCATTGTCGAGGTTTTGCCGCTTTTCCTGTGCTTTAAAGGCGATTCGAATCTACCTCCTGAAATCTGATTCCTGCAATTCTGCCTTGCTTTCAAATCCTCTTCGTTGCCTTCCCTCAATATATTTGTGGACGAGAGTTATCATTTCTAAGTCTGCAGGTTTGTGAATTGCAGTGCCCCTGAGCTCCATTTTTCAACTCGCTTTCTTGGGAGCTGGCCGCAAAAGCGCAGGTTTGCTTCAGGCCCTATTCTGGCTTCGGGCGGCAGGCTGAGCCTGTGGTTAATTCTTCTTCCTGATGGGAAAATAGAGTGACCTGTGCCTGTCCCAACACCTAGAGCTAGTCTCTCATTGGTTCCCCCTCTTCCCGTTCATCCTCAGGACAAATTGCAACCTGTACGGAACAGGAGGTTAAAGGTGCTGATTCTCCAAGCAGGGAGATTGCTAGTATAGCGGCTGGAATGGCGAACCGGAGCACAAGGAGATGAGAAATGAGGTGCGTTTTAGAAACCTTTCCCGATCACACGGTGTACCATCTTCTGGGTTTCTCATGCATGTTTTCGATGTAGGAAGATGCCCTTGAACCTGGAGATTTGGGACCCATGGGATGGGTACCACACAGTATTACTTTAAAGGGTCTGCGTTTGCTCACCCAACCTCACCAAACCTCTCAGCCCCAAGAGTGTCCACCCTTATGTCTCATCCATCTGTGGGTCTACATATGGTCAATCCAGGTTGCATCACAGCCCCTGAACGAATTTTGTCAGAATTTCTCTCTCTTTCACTGTCTTTGTTTCACGGGTGTTTAAAAGTAATTGATTTGTATAATGGGGTTTAGCTGCTTTTCACTGCTGTGGTTATGCCGCTTTTCACCCACTTCACTCACTTACAGAGAGATATCAATACATAGGTTTTAAGATTCTTACTAGTCAGATATATTCTTGGGCGATGAATAGGGCGTGTTGAGTCCAGTTCACTGAGGAAGGAGTAGGTCTTGTCTATTACATATTGGGTTTATGGAACGCTATCTGAGCTAATTTGAAACCCTTGTTTTATGCATCACCCCACCTCACCTTTCCCGTTAAGCAGCCCTAGTGTGTTTTCTAAACGTGTGACTCTGACCTGTTATGTAATTCAGTTCAAGGGTAGCGGTTTTTACATTCCCTCTATAAGTGATATCTTATGATAAGTGTCTTTTTCTGGGTGACTTATTTCACTTAGAATCGTCGTACCCAAATCCACTCATCATGCTGCTACTAGCCTTATGACGTTGATTTCATGGCTGAGTGATATTCCATTGTACATAAGGACCACAACTTCTTTATCCATTCTTGTCTTTCCTGGGATATTTAAGGTGTGACAAAGTGGAGGTTCTTGTCAACAGAGCAGCCCTAAACTTTGGTGTGCCTGTGTCTTGCTGATTTTTAGTTTTCCCAATTTACACGCCCATGAGTGGAAGTGCCCTATGCTCTCTAAGCTGAGTTTTTTAGATGTTTCAGGACACACCGTACACTTCTCCAGATTGGCTGTTGGCAATTTACATCCCGCCCATCAGCGTAGCAAGGCTCCCATTTCTCCATGGCCTGTCCTGCATTTCTGGTTTTGACACTTTATTCAGCCTGGCCCTTTTGACCGATGGGAAGCGAGACTTCTTTGTAGCGCTGATTTGCCTTTCCAGGTTGCTTGGTTGGCCAAAAAGGGCGTATGCGTTTTTTCCTGAATATATTCAGGAAAAAACGCATACGCCCTTTTTGGCCAAGGGCATCATTGTCGAGGTTTTGCCGCTTTTCCTGTGCTTTAAAGGCGATTCGAATCTACGTCTTGAAATCTGTTTCCTGCAATTCTGCCATGCTTTCAAATCCTCTTCGTTGCCTTCCCTCAATATATTTGTGGAGGAGAGTTATCATTTCTAAGTCTGCAGGTTTGTGAATTGCAGTGCCCCTGAGCTCCATTTTTCAACTCGCTTTCTTGGGAGCTGGCCGCAAAAGCGCAGGTTTGCTTCAGGCCCTATTCTGGCTTCGGGCGGCAGGCTGAGCCTGTGGTTAATTCTTCTTCCTGATGGGAAAATAGAGTGACCTGTGCCTGTCCCAACACCTAGAGCTAGTCTCTCATTGGTTCCCCCTCTTCCCGTTCATCCTCAGGACAAATTGCAACCTGTTTGGTACAGGAGGTTAAAGGTGCTGATTCTCCAGGCAGGGAGATTGCTAGTATAGCGGCTGGAAAGGCGAACCGGAGCACAAGGAGATGAGAAATGAGGTGCGTTTTAGAAACCTTTCCCGATCACACGGTGTACCATCTTCTGGGTTTCTCATGTATGTTTTCGATGTAGGAAGATGCCCTTGAACCTGGAGATTTGGGACCCATTGGATGGGTTCCACGCAGTATTACTTTAAAGGGTCTGCGTTTGCTCACCCAACCTCACCAAACCTCTCAGCCCCAAGAGTGTCCACCCTTATGTCTCATCCATCTGTGGGTCTACATATGGTCAATCCAGGTTGCATCACAGCCCCTGAACGAATTTTGTCAGAATTTCTCTCTCTTTCACTGTCTTTGTTTCACGGGTTTTTAAAAGTAATTGATTTGTATAATGGGGTTTAGCTGCTTTTCACTGCTGTGGTTATGCCGCTTTTCACCCACTTCACTCACTTACAGAGAGATATCAATACATAGGTTTTAAGATTCTTACTAGTCAGATATATTCTTGGGCGATGAATAGGGCGTGTTGAGTCCAGTTCACTGAGGAAGGAGTAGGTCTTGTCTATTACATATTGGGTTTATGGAACGCTATCTGAGCTAATTTGAAACCCTTGTTTTATGCATCACCCCACCTCACCTTTCCCGTTAAGCAGCCCTAGTGTGTTTTCTAAACGTGTGACTCTGACCTGTTATGTAATTCAGTTCAAGGGTAGCGGTTTTTACATTCCCTCTATAAGTGATATCTATGATAAGTGTCTTTTTCTGTGTGACTTATTTCACTTAGAATCGTCGTACCCAAATCCACTCATCATGCTGCTACTAGCCTTATGACGTTGATTTCATGGCTGAGTGATATTCCATTGTACATAAGGACCACAACTTCTTTGTCCATTCTTGTCTTTCCTGGGATATTTAAGGTGTCACAAAGTGGAGGTTCTTGTCAACAGAGCAGCCCTAAACTTTGGGGTGCCTGTGTCTTGCTGATTTTTAGTTTTCCCAATTTACACGCCCATGAGTGGAAGTGCCCTATGCTCTCTAAGCTGAGTTTTTTAGATGTTTCAGGACACACCGTACACTTCTCCAGAGTGGCTGTTGGCAATTTACATCCCGCCCATCAGCGTAGCAAGGCTCCCATTTCTCCATGGCCTGTCCTGCATTTCTGGTTTTGACACTTTATTCAGCCTGGCCCTTTTGACCGATGGGAAGCGAGACTTCTTTGTAGCGCTGATTTGCCTTTCCAGGTTGCTTGGTTGGCCAAAAAGGGCGTATGCGTTTTTTCCTGAATATATTCAGGAAAAAACGCATACGCCCTTTTTGGCCAAGGGCATCATTGTCGAGGTTTTGCCGCTTTTCCTGTGCTTTAAAGGCGATTCGAATCTACCTCCTGAAATCTGATTCCTGCAATTCTGCCTTGCTTTCAAATCCTCTTCGTTGCCTTCCCTCAATATATTTGTGGACGAGAGTTATCATTTCTAAGTCTGCAGGTTTGTGAATTGCAGTGCCCCTGAGCTCCATTTTTCAACTCGCTTTCTTGGGAGCTGGCCGCAAAAGCGCAGGATTGCTTCAGGCCCTATTCTGGCTCCGGGCGGCAAGCTGAGCCTGAGGTTAATTCTTCTTCCTGATGGGAAAATAGAGTGACCTGTGCCTGTCCCAACACCTAGAGCTAGTCTCTCATTGGTTCCCCCTCTTCCCGTTCATCCTCAGGACAAATTGCAACCTGTACGGAACAGGAGGTTAAAGGTGCTGATTCTCCAAGCAGGGAGATTGCTAGTATAGCGGCTGGAATGGCGAACCGGAGCACAAGGAGATGAGAAATGAGGTGCGTTTTAGAAACCTTTCCCGATCACACGGTGTACCATCTTCTGGGTTTCTCATGCATGTTTTCGATGTAGGAAGATGCCCTTGAACCTGGAGATTTGGGACCCATGGGATGGGTACCACACAGTATTACTTTAAAGGGTCTGCGTTTGCTCACCCAACCTCACCAAACCTCTCAGCCCCAAGAGTGTCCACCCTTATGTCTCATCCATCTGTGGGTCTACATATGGTCAATCCAGGTTGCATCACAGCCCCTGAACGAATTTTGTCAGAATTTCTCTCTCTTTCACTGTCTTTGTTTCACGGGTTTTTAAAAGTAATTGATTTGTATAATGGGGTTTAGCTGCTTTTCACTGCTGTGGTTATGCCGCTTTTCACCCACTTCACTCACTTACAGAGAGATATCAATACATAGGTTTTAAGATTCTTACTAGTCAGATATATTCTTGGGCGATGAATAGGGCGTGTTGAGTCCAGTTCACTGAGGAAGGAGTAGGTCTTGTCTATTACATATTGGGTTTATGGAACGCTATCTGAGCTAATTTGAAACCCTTGTTTTATGCATCACCCCACCTCACCTTTCCCGTTAAGCAGCCCTAGTGTGTTTTCTAAACGTGTGACTCTGACCTGTTATGTAATTCAGTTCAAGGGTAGCGGTTTTTACATTCCCTCTATAAGTGATATCTATGATAAGTGTCTTTTTCTGTGTGACTTATTTCACTTAGAATCGTCGTACCCAAATCCACTCATCATGCTGCTACTAGCCTTATGACGTTGATTTCCTGGCTGAGTGATATTCCATTGTACATAAGGACCACAACTTCTTTGTCCATTCTTGTCTTTCCTGGGATATTTAAGGTGTCACAAAGTGGAGGTTCTTGTCAACAGAGCAGCCCTAAACTTTGGGGTGCCTGTGTCTTGCTGATTTTTAGTTTTCCCAATTTACACGCCCATGAGTGGAAGTGCCCTATGCTCTCTAAGCTGAGTTTTTTAGATGTTTCAGGACACACCGTACACTTCTCCAGAGTGGCTGTTGGCAATTTACATCCCGCCCATCAGCGTAGCAAGGCTCCCATTTCTCCATGGCCTGTCCTGCATTTCTGGTTTTGACACTTTATTCAGCCTGGCCCTTTTGACCGATGGGAAGCGAGACTTCTTTGTAGCGCTGATTTGCCTTTCCAGGTTGCTTGGTTGGCCAAAAAGGGCGTATGCGTTTTTTCCTGAATATATTCAGGAAAAAACGCATACGCCCTTTTTGGCCAAGGGCATCATTGTCGAGGTTTTGCCGCTTTTCCTGTGCTTTAAAGGCGATTCGAATCTACCTCCTGAAATCTGATTCCTGCAATTCTGCCTTGCTTTCAAATCCTCTTCGTTGCCTTCCCTCAATATATTTGTGGACGAGAGTTATCATTTCTAAGTCTGCAGGTTTGTGAATTGCAGTGCCCCTGAGCTCCATTTTTCAACTCGCTTTCTTGGGAGCTGGCCGCAAAAGCGCAGGATTGCTTCAGGCCCTATTCTGGCTCCGGGCGGCAAGCTGAGCCTGAGGTTAATTCTTCTTCCTGATGGGAAAATAGAGTGACCTGTGCCTGTCCCAACACCTAGAGCTAGTCTCTCATTGGTTCCCCCTCTTCCCGTTCATCCTCAGGACAAATTGCAACCTGTACGGAACAGGAGGTTAAAGGTGCTGATTCTCCAAGCAGGGAGATTGCTAGTATAGCGGCTGGAATGGCGAACCGGAGCACAAGGAGATGAGAAATGAGGTGCGTTTTAGAAACCTTTCCCGATCACACGGTGTACCATCTTCTGGGTTTCTCATGCATGTTTTCGATGTAGGAAGATGCCCTTGAACCTGGAGATTTGGGACCCATGGGATGGGTACCACACAGTATTACTTTAAAGGGTCTGCGTTTGCTCACCCAACCTCACCAAACCTCTCAGCCCCAAGAGTGTCCACCCTTATGTCTCATCCATCTGTGGGTCTACATATGGTCAATCCAGGTTGCATCACAGCCCCTGAACGAATTTTGTCAGAATTTCTCTCTCTTTCACTGTCTTTGTTTCACGGGTTTTTAAAAGTAATTGATTTGTATAATGGGGTTTAGCTGCTTTTCACTGCTGTGGTTATGCCGCTTTTCACCCACTTCACTCACTTACAGAGAGATATCAATACATAGGTTTTAAGATTCTTACTAGTCAGATATATTCTTGGGCGATGAATAGGGCGTGTTGAGTCCAGTTCACTGAGGAAGGAGTAGGTCTTGTCTATTACATATTGGGTTTATGGAACGCTATCTGAGCTAATTTGAAACCCTTGTTTTATGCATCACCCCACCTCACCTTTCCCGTTAAGCAGCCCTAGTGTGTTTTCTAAACGTGTGACTCTGACCTGTTATGTAATTCAGTTCAAGGGTAGCGGTTTTTACATTCCCTCTATAAGTGATATCTATGATAAGTGTCTTTTTCTGTGTGACTTATTTCACTTAGAATCGTCGTACCCAAATCCACTCATCATGCTGCTACTAGCCTTATGACGTTGATTTCATGGCTGAGTGATATTCCATTGTACATAAGGACCACAACTTCTTTGTCCATTCTTGTCTTTCCTGGGATATTTAAGGTGTCACAAAGTGGAGGTTCTTGTCAACAGAGCAGCCCTAAACTTTGGGGTGCCTGTGTCTTGCTGATTTTTAGTTTTCCCAATTTACACGCCCATGAGTGGAAGTGCCCTATGCTCTCTAAGCTGAGTTTTTTAGATGTTTCAGGACACACCGTACACTTCTCCAGAGTGGCTGTTGGCAATTTACATCCCGCCCATCAGCGTAGCAAGGCTCCCATTTCTCCATGGCCTGTCCTGCATTTCTAGTTTTGACACTTTATTCAGCCTGGCCCTTTTGACCGATGGGAAGCGAGACTTCTTTGTAGCGCTGATTTGCCTTTCCAGGTTGCTTGGTTGGCCAAAAAGGGCGTATGCGTTTTTTCCTGAATATATTCAGGAAAAAACGCATACGCCCTTTTTGGCCAAGGGCATCATTGTCGAGGTTTTGCCGCTTTTCCTGTGCTTTAAAGGCGATTCGAATCTACCTCCTGAAATCTGATTCCTGCAATTCTGCCTTGCTTTCAAATCCTCTTCGTTGCCTTCCCTCAATATATTTGTGGACGAGAGTTATCATTTCTAAGTCTGCAGGTTTGTGAATTGCAGTGCCCCTGAGCTCCATTTTTCAACTCGCTTTCTTGGGAGCTGGCCGCAAAAGCGCAGGATTGCTTCAGGCCCTATTCTGGCTCCGGGCGGCAAGCTGAGCCTGAGGTTAATTCTTCTTCCTGATGGGAAAATAGAGTGACCTGTGCCTGTCCCAACACCTAGAGCTAGTCTCTCATTGGTTCCCCCTCTTCCCGTTCATCCTCAGGACAAATTGCAACCTGTACGGAACAGGAGGTTAAAGGTGCTGATTCTCCAAGCAGGGAGATTGCTAGTATAGCGGCTGGAATGGCGAACCGGAGCACAAGGAGATGAGAAATGAGGTGCGTTTTAGAAACCTTTCCCGATCACACGGTGTACCATCTTCTGGGTTTCTCATGCATGTTTTCGATGTAGGAAGATGCCCTTGAACCTGGAGATTTGGGACCCATGGGATGGGTACCACACAGTATTACTTTAAAGGGTCTGCGTTTGCTCACCCAACCTCACCAAACCTCTCAGCCCCAAGAGTGTCCACCCTTATGTCTCATCCATCTGTGGGTCTACATATGGTCAATCCAGGTTGCATCACAGCCCCTGAACGAATTTTGTCAGAATTTCTCTCTCTTTCACTGTCTTTGTTTCACGGGTTTTTAAAAGTAATTGATTTGTATAATGGGGTTTAGCTGCTTTTCACTGCTGTGGTTATGCCGCTTTTCACCCACTTCACTCACTTACAGAGAGATATCAATACATAGGTTTTAAGATTCTTACTAGTCAGATATATTCTTGGGCGATGAATAGGGCGTGTTGAGTCCAGTTCACTGAGGAAGGAGTAGGTCTTGTCTATTACATATTGGGTTTATGGAACGCTATCTGAGCTAATTTGAAACCCTTGTTTTATGCATCACCCCACCTCACCTTTCCCGTTAAGCAGCCCTAGTGTGTTTTCTAAACGTGTGACTCTGACCTGTTATGTAATTCAGTTCAAGGGTAGCGGTTTTTACATTCCCTCTATAAGTGATATCTATGATAAGTGTCTTTTTCTGTGTGACTTATTTCACTTAGAATCGTCGTACCCAAATCCACTCATCATGCTGCTACTAGCCTTATGACGTTGATTTCATGGCTGAGTGATATTCCATTGTACATAAGGACCACAACTTCTTTGTCCATTCTTGTCTTTCCTGGGATATTTAAGGTGTCACAAAGTGGAGGTTCTTGTCAACAGAGCAGCCCTAAACTTTGGGGTGCCTGTGTCTTGCTGATTTTTAGTTTTCCCAATTTACACGCCCATGAGTGGAAGTGCCCTATGCTCTCTAAGCTGAGTTTTTTAGATGTTTCAGGACACACCGTACACTTCTCCAGAGTGGCTGTTGGCAATTTACATCCCGCCCATCAGCGTAGCAAGGCTCCCATTTCTCCATGGCCTGTCCTGCATTTCTGGTTTTGACACTTTATTCAGCCTGGCCCTTTTGACCGATGGGAAGCGAGACTTCTTTGTAGCGCTGATTTGCCTTTCCAGGTTGCTTGGTTGGCCAAAAAGGGCGTATGCGTTTTTTCCTGAATATATTCAGGAAAAAACGCATATGCCCTTTTTGGCCAAGGGCATCATTGTCGAGGTTTTGCCGCTTTTCCTGTGCTTTAAAGGCGATTCGAATCTACCTCCTGAAATCTGATTCCTGCAATTCTGCCTTGCTTTCAAATCCTCTTCGTTGCCTTCCCTCAATATATTTGTGGACGAGAGTTATCATTTCTAAGTCTGCAGGTTTGTGAATTGCAGTGCCCCTGAGCTCCATTTTTCAACTCGCTTTCTTGGGAGCTGGCCGCAAAAGCGCAGGTTTGCTTCAGGCCCTATTCTGGCTTCGGGCGGCAGGCTGAGCCTGTGGTTAATTCTTCTTCCTGATGGGAAAATAGAGTGACCTGTGCCTGTCCCAACACCTAGAGCTAGTCTCTCATTGGTTCCCCCTCTTCCCGTTCATCCTCAGGACAAATTGCAACCTGTACGGAACAGGAGGTTAAAGGTGCTGATTCTCCAAGCAGGGAGATTGCTAGTATAGCGGCTGGAATGGCGAACCGGAGCACAAGGAGATGAGAAATGAGGTGCGTTTTAGAAACCTTTCCCGATCACACGGTGTACCATCTTCTGGGTTTCTCATGCATGTTTTCGATGTAGGAAGATGCCCTTGAACCTGGAGATTTGGGACCCATGGGATGGGTACCACACAGTATTACTTTAAAGGGTCTGCGTTTGCTCACCCAACCTCACCAAACCTCTCAGCCCCAAGAGTGTCCACCCTTATGTCTCATCCATCTGTGGGTCTACATATGGTCAATCCAGGTTGCATCACAGCCCCTGAACGAATTTTGTCAGAATTTCTCTCTCTTTCACTGTCTTTGTTTCACGGGTTTTTAAAAGTAATTGATTTGTATAATGGGGTTTAGCTGCTTTTCACTGCTGTGGTTATGCCGCTTTTCACCCACTTCACTCACTTACAGAGAGATATCAATACATAGGTTTTAAGATTCTTACTAGTCAGATATATTCTTGGGCGATGAATAGGGCGTGTTGAGTCCAGTTCACTGAGGAAGGAGTAGGTCTTGTCTATTACATATTGGGTTTATGGAACGCTATCTGAGCTAATTTGAAACCCTTGTTTTATGCATCACCCCACCTCACCTTTCCCGTTAAGCAGCC
This sequence comes from Balaenoptera borealis, assembly GCF_965194805.1. Taxonomy (NCBI): domain Eukaryota; kingdom Metazoa; phylum Chordata; class Mammalia; order Artiodactyla; family Balaenopteridae; genus Balaenoptera; species Balaenoptera borealis. The sequence continues at coordinate 181,246 of NW_028122994.1, forward strand.
CTAGTGTGTTTTCTAAACGTGTGACTCTGACCTGTTATGTAATTCAGTTCAAGGGTAGCGGTTTTTACATTCCCTCTATAAGTGATATCTATGATAAGTGTCTTTTTCTGTGTGACTTATTTCACTTAGAATCGTCGTACCCAAATCCACTCATCATGCTGCTACTAGCCTTATGACGTTGATTTCATGGCTGAGTGATATTCCATTGTACATAAGGACCACAACTTCTTTGTCCATTCTTGTCTTTCCTGGGATATTTAAGGTGTCACAAAGTGGAGGTTCTTGTCAACAGAGCAGCCCTAAACTTTGGGGTGCCTGTGTCTTGCTGATTTTTAGTTTTCCCAATTTACACGCCCATGAGTGGAAGTGCCCTATGCTCTCTAAGCTGAGTTTTTTAGATGTTTCAGGACACACCGTACACTTCTCCAGAGTGGCTGTTGGCAATTTACATCCCGCCCATCAGCGTAGCAAGGCTCCCATTTCTCCATGGCCTGTCCTGCATTTCTGGTTTTGACACTTTATTCAGCCTGGCCCTTTTGACCGATGGGAAGCGAGACTTCTTTGTAGCGCTGATTTGCCTTTCCAGGTTGCTTGGTTGGCCAAAAAGGGCGTATGCGTTTTTTCCTGAATATATTCAGGAAAAAACGCATACGCCCTTTTTGGCCAAGGGCATCATTGTCGAGGTTTTGCCGCTTTTCCTGTGCTTTAAAGGCGATTCGAATCTACCTCCTGAAATCTGATTCCTGCAATTCTGCCTTGCTTTCAAATCCTCTTCGTTGCCTTCCCTCAATATATTTGTGGACGAGAGTTATCATTTCTAAGTCTGCAGGTTTGTGAATTGCAGTGCCCCTGAGCTCCATTTTTCAACTCGCTTTCTTGGGAGCTGGCCGCAAAAGCGCAGGTTTGCTTCAGGCCCTATTCTGGCTTCGGGCGGCAGGCTGAGCCTGTGGTTAATTCTTCTTCCTGATGGGAAAATAGAGTGACCTGTGCCTGTCCCAACACCTAGAGCTAGTCTCTCATTGGTTCCCCCTCTTCCCGTTCATCCTCAGGACAAATTGCAACCTGTACGGAACAGGAGGTTAAAGGTGCTGATTCTCCAAGCAGGGAGATTGCTAGTATAGCGGCTGGAATGGCGAACCGGAGCACAAGGAGATGAGAAATGAGGTGCGTTTTAGAAACCTTTCCCGATCACACGGTGTACCATCTTCTGGGTTTCTCATGCATGTTTTCGATGTAGGAAGATGCCCTTGAACCTGGAGATTTGGGACCCATGGGATGGGTACCACACAGTATTACTTTAAAGGGTCTGCGTTTGCTCACCCAACCTCACCAAACCTCTCAGCCCCAAGAGTGTCCACCCTTATGTCTCATCCATCTGTGGGTCTACATATGGTCAATCCAGGTTGCATCACAGCCCCTGAACGAATTTTGTCAGAATTTCTCTCTCTTTCACTGTCTTTGTTTCACGGGTTTTTAAAAGTAATTGATTTGTATAATGGGGTTTAGCTGCTTTTCACTGCTGTGGTTATGCCGCTTTTCACCCACTTCACTCACTTACAGAGAGATATCAATACATAGGTTTTAAGATTCTTACTAGTCAGATATATTCTTGGGCGATGAATAGGGCGTGTTGAGTCCAGTTCACTGAGGAAGGAGTAGGTCTTGTCTATTACATATTGGGTTTATGGAACGCTATCTGAGCTAATTTGAAACCCTTGTTTTATGCATCACCCCACCTCACCTTTCCCGTTAAGCAGCCCTAGTGTGTTTTCTAAACGTGTGACTCTGACCTGTTATGTAATTCAGTTCAAGGGTAGCGGTTTTTACATTCCCTCTATAAGTGATATCTATGATAAGTGTCTTTTTCTGTGTGACTTATTTCACTTAGAATCGTCGTACCCAAATCCACTCATCATGCTGCTACTAGCCTTATGACGTTGATTTCATGGCTGAGTGATATTCCATTGTACATAAGGACCACAACTTCTTTGTCCATTCTTGTCTTTCCTGGGATATTTAAGGTGTCACAAAGTGGAGGTTCTTGTCAACAGAGCAGCCCTAAACTTTGGGGTGCCTGTGTCTTGCTGATTTTTAGTTTTCCCAATTTACACGCCCATGAGTGGAAGTGCCCTATGCTCTCTAAGCTGAGTTTTTTAGATGTTTCAGGACACACCGTACACTTCTCCAGAGTGGCTGTTGGCAATTTACATCCCGCCCATCAGCGTAGCAAGGCTCCCATTTCTCCATGGCCTGTCCTGCATTTCTGGTTTTGACACTTTATTCAGCCTGGCCCTTTTGACCGATGGGAAGCGAGACTTCTTTGTAGCGCTGATTTGCCTTTCCAGGTTGCTTGGTTGGCCAAAAAGGGCGTATGCGTTTTTTCCTGAATATATTCAGGAAAAAACGCATACGCCCTTTTTGGCCAAGGGCATCATTGTCGAGGTTTTGCCGCTTTTCCTGTGCTTTAAAGGCGATTCGAATCTACCTCCTGAAATCTGATTCCTGCAATTCTGCCTTGCTTTCAAATCCTCTTCGTTGCCTTCCCTCAATATATTTGTGGACGAGAGTTATCATTTCTAAGTCTGCAGGTTTGTGAATTGCAGTGCCCCTGAGCTCCATTTTTCAACTCGCTTTCTTGGGAGCTGGCCGCAAAAGCGCAGGATTGCTTCAGGCCCTATTCTGGCTCCGGGCGGCAAGCTGAGCCTGAGGTTAATTCTTCTTCCTGATGGGAAAATAGAGTGACCTGTGCCTGTCCCAACACCTAGAGCTAGTCTCTCATTGGTTCCCCCTCTTCCCGTTCATCCTCAGGACAAATTGCAACCTGTACGGAACAGGAGGTTAAAGGTGCTGATTCTCCAAGCAGGGAGATTGCTAGTATAGCGGCTGGAATGGCGAACCGGAGCACAAGGAGATGAGAAATGAGGTGCGTTTTAGAAACCTTTCCCGATCACACGGTGTACCATCTTCTGGGTTTCTCATGCATGTTTTCGATGTAGGAAGATGCCCTTGAACCTGGAGATTTGGGACCCATGGGATGGGTACCACACAGTATTACTTTAAAGGGTCTGCGTTTGCTCACCCAACCTCACCAAACCTCTCAGCCCCAAGAGTGTCCACCCTTATGTCTCATCCATCTGTGGGTCTACATATGGTCAATCCAGGTTGCATCACAGCCCCTGAACGAATTTTGTCAGAATTTCTCTCTCTTTCACTGTCTTTGTTTCACGGGTTTTTAAAAGTAATTGATTTGTATAATGGGGTTTAGCTGCTTTTCACTGCTGTGGTTATGCCGCTTTTCACCCACTTCACTCACTTACAGAGAGATATCAATACATAGGTTTTAAGATTCTTACTAGTCAGATATATTCTTGGGCGATGAATAGGGCGTGTTGAGTCCAGTTCACTGAGGAAGGAGTAGGTCTTGTCTATTACATATTGGGTTTATGGAACGCTATCTGAGCTAATTTGAAACCCTTGTTTTATGCATCACCCCACCTCACCTTTCCCGTTAAGCAGCCCTAGTGTGTTTTCTAAACGTGTGACTCTGACCTGTTATGTAATTCAGTTCAAGGGTAGCGGTTTTTACATTCCCTCTATAAGTGATATCTATGATAAGTGTCTTTTTCTGTGTGACTTATTTCACTTAGAATCGTCGTACCCAAATCCACTCATCATGCTGCTACTAGCCTTATGACGTTGATTTCCTGGCTGAGTGATATTCCATTGTACATAAGGACCACAACTTCTTTGTCCATTCTTGTCTTTCCTGGGATATTTAAGGTGTCACAAAGTGGAGGTTCTTGTCAACAGAGCAGCCCTAAACTTTGGGGTGCCTGTGTCTTGCTGATTTTTAGTTTTCCCAATTTACACGCCCATGAGTGGAAGTGCCCTATGCTCTCTAAGCTGAGTTTTTTAGATGTTTCAGGACACACCGTACACTTCTCCAGAGTGGCTGTTGGCAATTTACATCCCGCCCATCAGCGTAGCAAGGCTCCCATTTCTCCATGGCCTGTCCTGCATTTCTGGTTTTGACACTTTATTCAGCCTGGCCCTTTTGACCGATGGGAAGCGAGACTTCTTTGTAGCGCTGATTTGCCTTTCCAGGTTGCTTGGTTGGCCAAAAAGGGCGTATGCGTTTTTTCCTGAATATATTCAGGAAAAAACGCATACGCCCTTTTTGGCCAAGGGCATCATTGTCGAGGTTTTGCCGCTTTTCCTGTGCTTTAAAGGCGATTCGAATCTACCTCCTGAAATCTGATTCCTGCAATTCTGCCTTGCTTTCAAATCCTCTTCGTTGCCTTCCCTCAATATATTTGTGGACGAGAGTTATCATTTCTAAGTCTGCAGGTTTGTGAATTGCAGTGCCCCTGAGCTCCATTTTTCAACTCGCTTTCTTGGGAGCTGGCCGCAAAAGCGCAGGTTTGCTTCAGGCCCTATTCTGGCTTCGGGCGGCAGGCTGAGCCTGTGGTTAATTCTTCTTCCTGATGGGAAAATAGAGTGACCTGTGCCTGTCCCAACACCTAGAGCTAGTCTCTCATTGGTTCCCCCTCTTCCCGTTCATCCTCAGGACAAATTGCAACCTGTTTGGTACAGGAGGTTAAAGGTGCTGATTCTCCAGGCAGGGAGATTGTTAGTATAGCGGCTGGAAAGGCGAACCGGAGCACAAGGAGATGAGAAATGAGGTGCGTTTTAGAAACCTTTCCCGATCACACGGTGTACCATCTTCTGGGTTTCTCATGTATGTTTTCGATGTAGGAAGATGCCCTTGAACCTGGAGATTTGGGACCCATTGGATGGGTTCCACGCAGTATTACTTTAAAGGGTCTGCGTTTGCTCACCCAACCTCACCAAACCTCTCAGCCCCAAGAGTGTCCACCCTTATGTCTCATCCATCTGTGGGTCTACATATGGTCAATCCAGGTTGCATCACAGCCCCTGAACGAATTTTGTCAGAATTTCTCTCTCTTTCACTGTCTTTGTTTCACGGGTTTTTAAAAGTAATTGATTTGTATAATGGGGTTTAGCTGCTTTTCACTGCTGTGGTTATGCCGCTTTTCACCCACTTCACTCACTTACAGAGAGATATCAATACATAGGTTTTAAGATTCTTACTAGTCAGATATATTCTTGGGCGATGAATAGGGCGTGTTGAGTCCAGTTCACTGAGGAAGGAGTAGGTCTTGTCTATTACATATTGGGTTTATGGAACGCTATCTGAGCTAATTTGAAACCCTTGTTTTATGCATCACCCCACCTCACCTTTCCCGTTAAGCAGCCCTAGTGTGTTTTCTAAACGTGTGACTCTGACCTGTTATGTAATTCAGTTCAAGGGTAGCGGTTTTTACATTCCCTCTATAAGTGATATCTATGATAAGTGTCTTTTTCTGTGTGACTTATTTCACTTAGAATCGTCGTACCCAAATCCACTCATCATGCTGCTACTAGCCTTATGACGTTGATTTCATGGCTGAGTGATATTCCATTGTACATAAGGACCACAACTTCTTTGTCCATTCTTGTCTTTCCTGGGATATTTAAGGTGTCACAAAGTGGAGGTTCTTGTCAACAGAGCAGCCCTAAACTTTGGGGTGCCTGTGTCTTGCTGATTTTTAGTTTTCCCAATTTACACGCCCATGAGTGGAAGTGCCCTATGCTCTCTAAGCTGAGTTTTTTAGATGTTTCAGGACACACCGTACACTTCTCCAGAGTGGCTGTTGGCAATTTACATCCCGCCCATCAGCGTAGCAAGGCTCCCATTTCTCCATGGCCTGTCCTGTATTTCTGGTTTTGACACTTTATTCAGCCTGGCCCTTTTGACCGATGGGAAGCGAGACTTCTTTGTAGCGCTGATTTGCCTTTCCAGGTTGCTTGGTTGGCCAAAAAGGGCGTATGCGTTTTTTCCTGAATATATTCAGGAAAAAACGCATACGCCCTTTTTGGCCAAGGGCATCATTGTCGAGGTTTTGCCGCTTTTCCTGTGCTTTAAAGGCGATTCGAATCTACGTCTTGAAATCTGTTTCCTGCAATTCTGCCATGCTTTCAAATCCTCTTCGTTGCCTTCCCTCAATATATTTGTGGAGGAGAGTTATCATTTCTAAGTCTGCAGGTTTGTGAATTGCAGTGCCCCTGAGCTCCATTTTTCAACTCGCTTTCTTGGGAGCTGGCCGCAAAAGCGCAGGTTTGCTTCAGGCCCTATTCTGGCTTCGGGCGGCAGGCTGAGCCTGTGGTTAATTCTTCTTCCTGATGGGAAAATAGAGTGACCTGTGCCTGTCCCAACACCTAGAGCTAGTCTCTCATTGGTTCCCCCTCTTCCCGTTCATCCTCAGGACAAATTGCAACCTGTTTGGTACAGGAGGTTAAAGGTGCTGATTCTCCAGGCAGGGAGATTGCTAGTATAGCGGCTGGAAAGGCGAACCGGAGCACAAGGAGATGAGAAATGAGGTGCGTTTTAGAAACCTTTCCCGATCACACGGTGTACCATCTTCTGGGTTTCTCATGTATGTTTTCGATGTAGGAAGATGCCCTTGAACCTGGAGATTTGGGACCCATTGGATGGGTTCCACGCAGTATTACTTTAAAGGGTCTGCGTTTGCTCACCCAACCTCACCAAACCTCTCAGCCCCAAGAGTGTCCACCCTTATGTCTCATCCATCTGTGGGTCTACATATGGTCAATCCAGGTTGCATCACAGCCCCTGAACGAATTTTGTCAGAATTTCTCTCTCTTTCACTGTCTTTGTTTCACGGGTTTTTAAAAGTAATTGATTTGTATAATGGGGTTTAGCTGCTTTTCACTGCTGTGGTTATGCCGCTTTTCACCCACTTCACTCACTTACAGAGAGATATCAATACATAGGTTTTAAGATTCTTACTAGTCAGATATATTCTTGGGCGATGAATAGGGCGTGTTGAGTCCAGTTCACTGAGGAAGGAGTAGGTCTTGTCTATTACATATTGGGTTTATGGAACGCTATCTGAGCTAATTTGAAACCCTTGTTTTATGCATCACCCCACCTCACCTTTCCCGTTAAGCAGCCCTAGTGTGTTTTCTAAACGTGTGACTCTGACCTGTTATGTAATTCAGTTCAAGGGTAGCGGTTTTTACATTCCCTCTATAAGTGATATCTATGATAAGTGTCTTTTTCTGTGTGACTTATTTCACTTAGAATCGTCGTACCCAAATCCACTCATCATGCTGCTACTAGCCTTATGACGTTGATTTCATGGCTGAGTGATATTCCATTGTACATAAGGACCACAACTTCTTTGTCCATTCTTGTCTTTCCTGGGATATTTAAGGTGTCACAAAGTGGAGGTTCTTGTCAACAGAGCAGCCCTAAACTTTGGGGTGCCTGTGTCTTGCTGATTTTTAGTTTTCCCAATTTACACGCCCATGAGTGGAAGTGCCCTATGCTCTCTAAGCTGAGTTTTTTAGATGTTTCAGGACACACCGTACACTTCTCCAGAGTGGCTGTTGGCAATTTACATCCCGCCCATCAGCGTAGCAAGGCTCCCATTTCTCCATGGCCTGTCCTGCATTTCTGGTTTTGACACTTTATTCAGCCTGGCCCTTTTGACCGATGGGAAGCGAGACTTCTTTGTAGCGCTGATTTGCCTTTCCAGGTTGCTTGGTTGGCCAAAAAGGGCGTATGCGTTTTTTCCTGAATATATTCAGGAAAAAACGCATACGCCCTTTTTGGCCAAGGGCATCATTGTCGAGGTTTTGCCGCTTTTCCTGTGCTTTAAAGGCGATTCGAATCTACCTCCTGAAATCTGATTCCTGCAATTCTGCCTTGCTTTCAAATCCTCTTCGTTGCCTTCCCTCAATATATTTGTGGACGAGAGTTATCATTTCTAAGTCTGCAGGTTTGTGAATTGCAGTGCCCCTGAGCTCCATTTTTCAACTCGCTTTCTTGGGAGCTGGCCGCAAAAGCGCAGGATTGCTTCAGGCCCTATTCTGGCTCCGGGCGGCAAGCTGAGCCTGAGGTTAATTCTTCTTCCTGATGGGAAAATAGAGTGACCTGTGCCTGTCCCAACACCTAGAGCTAGTCTCTCATTGGTTCCCCCTCTTCCCGTTCATCCTCAGGACAAATTGCAACCTGTACGGAACAGGAGGTTAAAGGTGCTGATTCTCCAAGCAGGGAGATTGCTAGTATAGCGGCTGGAATGGCGAACCGGAGCACAAGGAGATGAGAAATGAGGTGCGTTTTAGAAACCTTTCCCGATCACACGGTGTACCATCTTCTGGGTTTCTCATGCATGTTTTCGATGTAGGAAGATGCCCTTGAACCTGGAGATTTGGGACCCATGGGATGGGTACCACACAGTATTACTTTAAAGGGTCTGCGTTTGCTCACCCAACCTCACCAAACCTCTCAGCCCCAAGAGTGTCCACCCTTATGTCTCATCCATCTGTGGGTCTACATATGGTCAATCCAGGTTGCATCACAGCCCCTGAACGAATTTTGTCAGAATTTCTCTCTCTTTCACTGTCTTTGTTTCACGGGTTTTTAAAAGTAATTGATTTGTATAATGGGGTTTAGCTGCTTTTCACTGCTGTGGTTATGCCGCTTTTCACCCACTTCACTCACTTACAGAGAGATATCAATACATAGGTTTTAAGATTCTTACTAGTCAGATATATTCTTGGGCGATGAATAGGGCGTGTTGAGTCCAGTTCACTGAGGAAGGAGTAGGTCTTGTCTATTACATATTGGGTTTATGGAACGCTATCTGAGCTAATTTGAAACCCTTGTTTTATGCATCACCCCACCTCACCTTTCCCGTTAAGCAGCCCTAGTGTGTTTTCTAAACGTGTGACTCTGACCTGTTATGTAATTCAGTTCAAGGGTAGCGGTTTTTACATTCCCTCTATAAGTGATATCTATGATAAGTGTCTTTTTCTGTGTGACTTATTTCACTTAGAATCGTCGTACCCAAATCCACTCATCATGCTGCTACTAGCCTTATGACGTTGATTTCATGGCTGAGTGATATTCCATTGTACATAAGGACCACAACTTCTTTGTCCATTCTTGTCTTTCCTGGGATATTTAAGGTGTCACAAAGTGGAGGTTCTTGTCAACAGAGCAGCCCTAAACTTTGGGGTGCCTGTGTCTTGCTGATTTTTAGTTTTCCCAATTTACACGCCCATGAGTGGAAGTGCCCTATGCTCTCTAAGCTGAGTTTTTTAGATGTTTCAGGACACACCGTACACTTCTCCAGAGTGGCTGTTGGCAATTTACATCCCGCCCATCAGCGTAGCAAGGCTCCCATTTCTCCATGGCCTGTCCTGCATTTCTGGTTTTGACACTTTATTCAGCCTGGCCCTTTTGACCGATGGGAAGCGAGACTTCTTTGTAGCGCTGATTTGCCTTTCCAGGTTGCTTGGTTGGCCAAAAAGGGCGTATGCGTTTTTTCCTGAATATATTCAGGAAAAAACGCATACGCCCTTTTTGGCCAAGGGCATCATTGTCGAGGTTTTGCCGCTTTTCCTGTGCTTTAAAGGCGATTCGAATCTACCTCCTGAAATCTGATTCCTGCAATTCTGCCTTGCTTTCAAATCCTCTTCGTTGCCTTCCCTCAATATATTTGTGGACGAGAGTTATCATTTCTAAGTCTGCAGGTTTGTGAATTGCAGTGCCCCTGAGCTCCATTTTTCAACTCGCTTTCTTGGGAGCTGGCCGCAAAAGCGCAGGATTGCTTCAGGCCCTATTCTGGCTCCGGGCGGCAAGCTGAGCCTGAGGTTAATTCTTCTTCCTGATGGGAAAATAGAGTGACCTGTGCCTGTCCCAACACCTAGAGCTAGTCTCTCATTGGTTCCCCCTCTTCCCGTTCATCCTCAGGACAAATTGCAACCTGTACGGAACAGGAGGTTAAAGGTGCTGATTCTCCAAGCAGGGAGATTGCTAGTATAGCGGCTGGAATGGCGAACCGGAGCACAAGGAGATGAGAAATGAGGTGCGTTTTAGAAACCTTTCCCGATCACACGGTGTACCATCTTCTGGGTTTCTCATGCATGTTTTCGATGTAGGAAGATGCCCTTGAACCTGGAGATTTGGGACCCATGGGATGGGTACCACACAGTATTACTTTAAAGGGTCTGCGTTTGCTCACCCAACCTCACCAAACCTCTCAGCCCCAAGAGTGTCCACCCTTATGTCTCATCCATCTGTGGGTCTACATATGGTCAATCCAGGTTGCATCACAGCCCCTGAACGAATTTTGTCAGAATTTCTCTCTCTTTCACTGTCTTTGTTTCACGGGTTTTTAAAAGTAATTGATTTGTATAATGGGGTTTAGCTGCTTTTCACTGCTGTGGTTATGCCGCTTTTCACCCACTTCACTCACTTACAGAGAGATATCAATACATAGGTTTTAAGATTCTTACTAGTCAGATATATTCTTGGGCGATGAATAGGGCGTGTTGAGTCCAGTTCACTGAGGAAGGAGTAGGTCTTGTCTATTACATATTGGGTTTATGGAACGCTATCTGAGCTAATTTGAAACCCTTGTTTTATGCATCACCCCACCTCACCTTTCCCGTTAAGCAGCCCTAGTGTGTTTTCTAAACGTGTGACTCTGACCTGTTATGTAATTCAGTTCAAGGGTAGCGGTTTTTACATTCCCTCTATAAGTGATATCTATGATAAGTGTCTTTTTCTGTGTGACTTATTTCACTTAGAATCGTCGTACCCAAATCCACTCATCATGCTGCTACTAGCCTTATGACGTTGATTTCATGGCTGAGTGATATTCCATTGTACATAAGGACCACAACTTCTTTGTCCATTCTTGTCTTTCCTGGGATATTTAAGGTGTCACAAAGTGGAGGTTCTTGTCAACAGAGCAGCCCTAAACTTTGGGGTGCCTGTGTCTTGCTGATTTTTAGTTTTCCCAATTTACACGCCCATGAGTGGAAGTGCCCTATGCTCTCTAAGCTGAGTTTTTTAGATGTTTCAGGACACACCGTACACTTCTCCAGAGTGGCTGTTGGCAATTTACATCCCGCCCATCAGCGTAGCAAGGCTCCCATTTCTCCATGGCCTGTCCTGCATTTCTGGTTTTGACACTTTATTCAGCCTGGCCCTTTTGACCGATGGGAAGCGAGACTTCTTTGTAGCGCTGATTTGCCTTTCCAGGTTGCTTGGTTGGCCAAAAAGGGCGTATGCGTTTTTTCCTGAATATATTCAGGAAAAAACGCATACGCCCTTTTTGGCCAAGGGCATCATTGTCGAGGTTTTGCCGCTTTTCCTGTGCTTTAAAGGCGATTCGAATCTACCTCCTGAAATCTGATTCCTGCAATTCTGCCTTGCTTTCAAATCCTCTTCGTTGCCTTCCCTCAATATATTTGTGGACGAGAGTTATCATTTCTAAGTCTGCAGGTTTGTGAATTGCAGTGCCCCTGAGCTCCATTTTTCAACTCGCTTTCTTGGGAGCTGGCCGCAAAAGCGCAGGTTTGCTTCAGGCCCTATTCTGGCTTCGGGCGGCAGGCTGAGCCTGTGGTTAATTCTTCTTCCTGATGGGAAAATAGAGTGACCTGTGCCTGTCCCAACACCTAGAGCTAGTCTCTCATTGGTTCCCCCTCTTCCCGTTCATCCTCAGGACAAATTGCAACCTGTACGGAACAGGAGGTTAAAGGTGCTGATTCTCCAAGCAGGGAGATTGCTAGTATAGCGGCTGGAATGGCGAACCGGAGCACAAGGAGATGAGAAATGAGGTGCGTTTTAGAAACCTTTCCCGATCACACGGTGTACCATCTTCTGGGTTTCTCATGCATGTTTTCGATGTAGGAAGATGCCCTTGAACCTGGAGATTTGGGACCCATGGGATGGGTACCACACAGTATTACTTTAAAGGGTCTGCGTTTGCTCACCCAACCTCACCAAACCTCTCAGCCCCAAGAGTGTCCACCCTTATGTCTCATCCATCTGTGGGTCTACATATGGTCAATCCAGGTTGCATCACAGCCCCTGAACGAATTTTGTCAGAATTTCTCTCTCTTTCACTGTCTTTGTTTCACGGGTTTTTAAAAGTAATTGATTTGTATAATGGGGTTTAGCTGCTTTTCACTGCTGTGGTTATGCCGCTTTTCACCCACTTCACTCACTTACAGAGAGATATCAATACATAGGTTTTAAGATTCTTACTAGTCAGATATATTCTTGGGCGATGAATAGGGCGTGTTGAGTCCAGTTCACTGAGGAAGGAGTAGGTCTTGTCTATTACATATTGGGTTTATGGAACGCTATCTGAGCTAATTTGAAACCCTTGTTTTATGCATCACCCCACCTCACCTTTCCCGTTAAGCAGCCCTAGTGTGTTTTCTAAACGTGTGACTCTGACCTGTTATGTAATTCAGTTCAAGGGTAGCGGTTTTTACATTCCCTCTATAAGTGATATCTATGATAAGTGTCTTTTTCTGTGTGACTTATTTCACTTAGAATCGTCGTACCCAAATCCACTCATCATGCTGCTACTAGCCTTATGACGTTGATTTCATGGCTGAGTGATATTCCATTGTACATAAGGACCACAACTTCTTTGTCCATTCTTGTCTTTCCTGGGATATTTAAGGTGTCACAAAGTGGAGGTTCTTGTCAACAGAGCAGCCCTAAACTTTGGGGTGCCTGTGTCTTGCTGATTTTTAGTTTTCCCAATTTACACGCCCATGAGTGGAAGTGCCCTATGCTCTCTAAGCTGAGTTTTTTAGATGTTTCAGGACACACCGTACACTTCTCCAGAGTGGCTGTTGGCAATTTACATCCCGCCCATCAGCGTAGCAAGGCTCCCATTTCTCCATGGCCTGTCCTGCATTTCTGGTTTTGACACTTTATTCAGCCTGGCCCTTTTGACCGATGGGAAGCGAGACTTCTTTGTAGCGCTGATTTGCCTTTCCAGGTTGCTTGGTTGGCCAAAAAGGGCGTATGCGTTTTTTCCTGAATATATTCAGGAAAAAACGCATATGCCCTTTTTGGCCAAGGGCATCATTGTCGAGGTTTTGCCGCTTTTCCTGTGCTTTAAAGGCGATTCGAATCTACCTCCTGAAATCTGATTCCTGCAATTCTGCCTTGCTTTCAAATCCTCTTCGTTGCCTTCCCTCAATATATTTGTGGACGAGAGTTATCATTTCTAAGTCTGCAGGTTTGTGAATTGCAGTGCCCCTGAGCTCCATTTTTCAACTCGCTTTCTTGGGAGCTGGCCGCAAAAGCGCAGGTTTGCTTCAGGCCCTATTCTGGCTTCGGGCGGCAGGCTGAGCCTGTGGTTAATTCTTCTTCCTGATGGGAAAATAGAGTGACCTGTGCCTGTCCCAACACCTAGAGCTAGTCTCTCATTGGTTCCCCCTCTTCCCGTTCATCCTCAGGACAAATTGCAACCTGTACGGAACAGGAGGTTAAAGGTGCTGATTCTCCAAGCAGGGAGATTGCTAGTATAGCGGCTGGAATGGCGAACCGGAGCACAAGGAGATGAGAAATGAGGTGCGTTTTAGAAACCTTTCCCGATCACACGGTGTACCATCTTCTGGGTTTCTCATGCATGTTTTCGATGTAGGAAGATGCCCTTGAACCTGGAGATTTGGGACCCATGGGATGGGTACCACACAGTATTACTTTAAAGGGTCTGCGTTTGCTCACCCAACCTCACCAAACCTCTCAGCCCCAAGAGTGTCCACCCTTATGTCTCATCCATCTGTGGGTCTACATATGGTCAATCCAGGTTGCATCACAGCCCCTGAACGAATTTTGTCAGAATTTCTCTCTCTTTCACTGTCTTTGTTTCACGGGTTTTTAAAAGTAATTGATTTGTATAATGGGGTTTAGCTGCTTTTCACTGCTGTGGTTATGCCGCTTTTCACCCACTTCACTCACTTACAGAGAGATATCAATACATAGGTTTTAAGATTCTTACTAGTCAGATATATTCTTGGGCGATGAATAGGGCGTGTTGAGTCCAGTTCACTGAGGAAGGAGTAGGTCTTGTCTATTACATATTGGGTTTATGGAACGCTATCTGAGCTAATTTGAAACCCTTGTTTTATGCATCACCCCACCTCACCTTTCCCGTTAAGCAGCCCTAGTGTGTTTTCTAAACGTGTGACTCTGACCTGTTATGTAATTCAGTTCAAGGGTAGCGGTTTTTACATTCCCTCTATAAGTGATATCTATGATAAGTGTCTTTTTCTGTGTGACTTATTTCACTTAGAATCGTCGTACCCAAATCCACTCATCATGCTGCTACTAGCCTTATGACGTTGATTTCATGGCTGAGTGATATTCCATTGTACATAAGGACCACAACTTCTTTGTCCATTCTTGTCTTTCCTGGGATATTTAAGGTGTCACAAAGTGGAGGTTCTTGTCAACAGAGCAGCCCTAAACTTTGGGGTGCCTGTGTCTTGCTGATTTTTAGTTTTCCCAATTTACACGCCCATGAGTGGAAGTGCCCTATGCTCTCTAAGCTGAGTTTTTTAGATGTTTCAGGACACACCGTACACTTCTCCAGAGTGGCTGTTGGCAATTTACATCCCGCCCATCAGCGTAGCAAGGCTCCCATTTCTCCATGGCCTGTCCTGCATTTCTGGTTTTGACACTTTATTCAGCCTGGCCCTTTTGACCGATGGGAAGCGAGACTTCTTTGTAGCGCTGATTTGCCTTTCCAGGTTGCTTGGTTGGCCAAAAAGGGCGTATGCGTTTTTTCCTGAATATATTCAGGAAAAAACGCATACGCCCTTTTTGGCCAAGGGCATCATTGTCGAGGTTTTGCCGCTTTTCCTGTGCTTTAAAGGCGATTCGAATCTACCTCCTGAAATCTGATTCCTGCAATTCTGCCTTGCTTTCAAATCCTCTTCGTTGCCTTCCCTCAATATATTTGTGGACGAGAGTTATCATTTCTAAGTCTGCAGGTTTGTGAATTGCAGTGCCCCTGAGCTCCATTTTTCAACTCGCTTTCTTGGGAGCTGGCCGCAAAAGCGCAGGATTGCTTCAGGCCCTATTCTGGCTCCGGGCGGCAAGCTGAGCCTGAGGTTAATTCTTCTTCCTGATGGGAAAATAGAGTGACCTGTGCCTGTCCCAACACCTAGAGCTAGTCTCTCATTGGTTCCCCCTCTTCCCGTTCATCCTCAGGACAAATTGCAACCTGTACGGAACAGGAGGTTAAAGGTGCTGATTCTCCAAGCAGGGAGATTGCTAGTATAGCGGCTGGAATGGCGAACCGGAGCACAAGGAGATGAGAAATGAGGTGCGTTTTAGAAACCTTTCCCGATCACACGGTGTACCATCTTCTGGGTTTCTCATGCATGTTTTCGATGTAGGAAGATGCCCTTGAACCTGGAGATTTGGGACCCATGGGATGGGTACCACACAGTATTACTTTAAAGGGTCTGCGTTTGCTCACCCAACCTCACCAAACCTCTCAGCCCCAAGAGTGTCCACCCTTATGTCTCATCCATCTGTGGGTCTACATATGGTCAATCCAGGTTGCATCACAGCCCCTGAACGAATTTTGTCAGAATTTCTCTCTCTTTCACTGTCTTTGTTTCACGGGTTTTTAAAAGTAATTGATTTGTATAATGGGGTTTAGCTGCTTTTCACTGCTGTGGTTATGCCGCTTTTCACCCACTTCACTCACTTACAGAGAGATATCAATACATAGGTTTTAAGATTCTTACTAGTCAGATATATTCTTGGGCGATGAATAGGGCGTGTTGAGTCCAGTTCACTGAGGAAGGAGTAGGTCTTGTCTATTACATATTGGGTTTATGGAACGCTATCTGAGCTAATTTGAAACCCTTGTTTTATGCATCACCCCACCTCACCTTTCCCGTTAAGCAGCCCTAGTGTGTTTTCTAAACGTGTGACTCTGACCTGTTATGTAATTCAGTTCAAGGGTAGCGGTTTTTACATTCCCTCTATAAGTGATATCTATGATAAAGTGTCTTTTTCTGTGTGACTTATTTCACTTAGAATCGTGTCTACCCAAATCCACTCATCATGCTGCTACTAGCCTTATGACGTTGATTTCATGGCTGAGTGATATTCCATTGTAATAAGGACCACAACTTCTTTGTCCATTCTTGTCTTTCCTGGGATATTTAAGGTGTCACAAAGTGGAGGTTCTTGTCAACAGAGCAGCCCTAAAACTTTGGGGTGCCGTGTCTTGCTGATTTTTAGTTTTCCCAATTTACACGCCCATGAGTGGAAGTGCCCTATGCTCTCTAAGCTGAGTTTTTTAGATGTTTCAGGACACACCGTACACTTCTCCAGAGTGGCTGTTGGCAATTTACATCCCGCCCATCAGCGTAGCAAGGCTCCCATTTCTCCATGGCCTGTCCTGCATTTCTGGTTTTGACACTTTATTCAGCCTGGCCCTTTTGACCGATGGGAAGCGAGACTTCTTTGT